>NC_085007.1:10793203-10828203 GCF_963854185.1 Sardina pilchardus | reverse complement strand
GGAAGAGAAATGCACTTAAATCTACGTAACAACAGCAGATCTAACCTGATACTAGTCAGGGTGGACTTGAGTTTACATTAAAGGTTTCGGTAACACTCCATAATAAGGGTCCTTAATAAATAGCAAACTAGCAATTAACTAACCCTTTGTTAATATTTGTTAATTGTTACTTAACTATCTATTTGCCACAAGTTAATGTTTTTTCATCCTTAATAATTAATTAATTAATTAAATAATTAGTCATCTATTTTTGTCTGAACTCGAGCATCACCTTTAGTGTAGTTTTCATATAAAAAAAAATCCTACATCTTTCAGCGTTTTCCTGTTTTGTTTTATCGAGGACCTTTGTGAACCTTGTGATCATTAATTTCCAGTGTCCATCCATACTCATAGTTATACTATTATTAATGATGAAAAAACCATCAACTTGTGGCAAATAGATATTTTAGTAGCAATTAACAAATATTAACAAAGGGTTAGTTAAGGACTAGTTTGCTATTTATTAAGGACCCTTATTATGGAGTGTTACCAAGGTTTCTTATACCTGGATGGAAGGCCTGAAAAGGCAAGAATTGGACAACATGCATACTGTACAACAGACTATATTAGCATACTTTTTACCAAAGGGTCTCCTAAATGACCATCCTTCCCTGTGTGTGTCTCTCTCACCAATCTGTCATTTTGTCACGACTAATAGGCAGGTTGCTAAGGCACCTGAAGTTGGTGCTGCGTGAAGCTCGAGAGGGCCCTGGCAACCGGAACACCTGGGCGTCATAGGCGTCGTAGTCCACCTGGATGGGCAAGCTGTTCTCCGAGTCTTTAGGGGCTCCCAGGGCTGAGAGGAACACAAGAAGACTTCAGCTGCAAACTCAGTAGATTAGACATCCATCAATCACATAGAGTGCACACGGTGTCTAACTTCACCACTTCTCCTCCTTTCTATTCGTGACGTGAGTATGTTGAATTTGTTCAAAATGTTATTTTGGACATTCTGTACAGAGTGTGAGGACAATACTTCAGTAATATTCAGTAATGGGTCATTCCACGCCAAATCAACCAGAGCTCACGCACTTGCGTCTCAAAAAAATCTGAAAAAAATACCATGTGTGCCTATGATACCCAGGAGACACTCTGTAAAATGTTTTTGTGCTAAGATCAATACTTTTCAAGTAACAGCCAGTTTTACAGGGGGAGGGGGGTGTCAAATTTGTTCTGCCTCTTTTTTTTGTCAAAGTTCACAAGCTCATTGCTCAAGAACTAGAATCTGTAGGAGGCTCAAATTTTGCAGGTTGGTGCATAAATAGGAATAGTATGCAGTAAAATCACCACGAGTAGTCTGGATGATCCTGCATGGTCATAGCAGTCCCTCAAAGTTGATCAAAATTTTATTGGAGTTCTTGGCTGGGCTCTGTTTAGGCTTACAGAAGACATATTTTTACTCAACATAGGCTCTTGATTTTTTTTCTCTTATTGAGATCAGTAGAAACACTCTCCGAAAAAGCAATGAAGAGAAAAGAAAATCCATCAGGGACTGAACAGCAGACCTCACAAGTTTGAAAAATAATTTTGGATCTCATATTCAGAGCACCCAAACACCTTGTGGGAATATACAAAGATTTTTTTTATATTTTTTTCTATAATCTGCATTACCTCTTCTTTTTAAAAACACCAATTTGACTTGTCTTGTGCGAATCTTTCTTTTTCATTTTCCACCCTAAACATGGACAAAATGCACCATTGAGATCAATATGTTTTGTCCCCACCCGGCAATTTCAGTGATTCAGTGATTTTAGTGGCACCTAGTGGTTACTCTATACAAAACAAATCTCTCAATAGATCTCTATGGTGCATTTTGCCCTTGTTCAGGGTGGGAAATGAAAAAGAAAGATTTGCATAAGACAAGTCAAATTGGTGTTTTTAAAAAGAAGAGGTAATGCAGATTATAGAAAAAAATATTTAAAAAATCTTTGTATATTCCCACAAGGTGTTAGGGTGCTCTGAATATGAGATCCAAATTTATTTTTCAAACTTGTGAGGTCAGCTGTTCAGTCCCTGATGGATTTTCTTTTCTCGTCATTGCTTTTTCGGAGAGTGTTTCTACTTATCTCAATAAGAAAAAAAACCCAAGAGTCTATGTTGAGTAAAAATGTGTCTTCTGAAGGCCTAAACAGAACCCAGCCAAAAACTCCAATAACATTTTGATCAACTTTGAGGGACTGCTATGACCATGCAGGATCATCCAGACTACTTGTGGTGATTTTACTGCATACTATTCCTATTTATGCACCAGCCTGCAAAATTTGAGCCTCCTACAGATTCTAGTTCTTGAGCAATGAGCTTGTGAACTTTGACAAAAAAAAGAGGCAGAACAAATTTGACACCCCCCTCCCCCTGTAAAACTGGCTGTTACTTGAAAAGTATTGATCTTAGCACAAAAACATTTTACAGAGTGTCTCCTGGGTAACATAGGCACACATGGTATTTTTTTCAGATTTTTTTGAGACGCAAGTGCGTGGGCTCTGGTTGATTTGGCGTGGAATGACCCTAATAGAAATGCCAAATATATTGGGTCTGCCTTGTCATCTCTACAGTACATTACATTTGGAAAGATTTGGCCTCATCCATCACATGTGTGTACCGTAATTTCCCGACAATTATCTGCGGCTTATACATCGATTTTGCAAAATTTCTTCAGCTATGAGGTTAATACAGGGGGGCAGTTAATATGGTGTTAATATGGCTTTGTTTCTTTTAACTTGCATAAAACACTGTCCAGCGGCTTATACACAATGCGGCTTATTTGCGGGAAATTACTGTAATGGTGAAAAAGGTACATCACTCACAGTTCTCTTTACTGCTCTTGGCTTTCTCTGCATGGGCCTGTAAAGAGATATAGATCTGTTCAGCCATCTCAGTTGAGTCAAAGCTAATATATCTCCTTTAAAACACAGAAACATGAGCTATGTTTATGGTTCTTAAAATATGTTGTGGGTGTGGGGTCACCTTGCGTCCTGCCAGCTTTATCCTGGGGGTAAAAGAACTGCAGCTGCCTTGGCTTTTGGACGTGTAGAAGCTTCACAAATACACACAAAGAAAAAAGCAACATTACAAATTCAATTCAGTCAAAAAAAAAAACTGAGAGATTTTATATGACTGCCCTTTTACGTGGACGTTCGGACAGAACTGGCCAGATAATAGTTGCACTATGTTCTGCTTCGCTGTCAGATTACCTGTGGTTGATCCAGTGGGGCAGGTTGTAGTCATCCCCCAGCCTGGAGTCTCCTGGTACTGTCCGGTTATGCAGCTGGTGGGGAGACATGAATAACAATCATGCTAACTCTTCAGTTTTCTGTAAATATGTGTGTGTGTGTGTGTGTGTGTGTGTGTGTGTGTGTGTGTGTGTGTGTGTGTTGTACCTGCTCCTCTGAGATGCACCAGGACAGGGTACAGTTTCTTGATGGGTTTGTGTATGTATGTGTTTGCATGTAAAGGACATAAACAGCAGCGTTTCCATCAAGAATGTTTATACATTTCCCAAAACGAATGGCCCGCCAGGTTCATGTTCTAGCACAGCGTAACTGTGACAGTGACTGACCTTGAACAGAGGAACAGCATGGAGTGGCTGCTCTCCCATGCACACCAAGTCCACTCCGATACCTGTCAGTCAGAACACCAACACATCATCAGCATACACATCTCTGACCTATAAGGTGACTCGGCAGTGGTAAGCCTCCGAAATAGACCAGCACTAGGGGTTATCTTTCAGGATGTTTATGGTAAATGGTAAATGGACTGCATTTATATAGCGCTTTTATCGGCTTCTGCAAGCACCCGAAGCGCTTTACATGCCTCACATTCACCCATTCACCCACCGGTGGCGGAGGCTGCCATGCAAGGCACCAACCTGCTCATCGGGAGCACTGGGGTTAGGTGTCTTGCTCAAGGACACTTCGACAGGGTTAGGAGGAGTTGGGCTCGAACCAGCAACCTTCCAGTTACTGGACGACTCCTCTACTCCACACTCCTGAGCCACTGCCGCCGTTTACTACTTATTGTTAAAGGAGAACAGCTAGAGGTGGCAGGCAGCTACAATGCTACACTCTGGGGACATGTTCATGATGCTACAGTGCTGCACTCTGAGGGTATGTTCATGATGCTACAGTGCTGCACTCTGAGGGTATGTTCATGATGCTACAGTGTTGCACTCTGGGGACATGTTCATGATGCTACAGTGCTGCACTCTGAGGGCATGTTCATGATGCTACAGTGTTGCACTCTGGGGCCAGAGTATAGCACTGTAGCTGCCTGCCAGCTCTAACAGTTGGCTGCAGAGACTTGAACTAGTTAAAACCGGTTGTTTTTGCTTTTTTTCCGTACTGACAGTACTCAGTGAAATCTATGTGAAAAACCCCTGAAATTCTCCTAAACTCATTCATGTTAGGCATATAAGCACATACTTGGAACACCCCCGTAATGATTACAGTGATGATATCATGCGAAAGGAAACGTGGTAAAGCTCACCATTGCCAATCATTCATGCGGTTTAGTGACTGACCTATAAGGTAACTCTGGGTAAGTGGTAAGCAAACCTCCAAAAAAAGTGCAGCTCTTGAGGTTATCTTTCAGGATGTTAACCACTTATTCTGAGTCAACTCATCCATGTTCATCACTGAAGCACATACAGTACTTGGAACACCCCCCCCCCCCCCCACCATCCCCCAATGATCACAGTGGTGATACCATCCAAAAGGAAATGTGGCAAAGCTCACCGTTGTCTATCATGCGCTGTTTGGTGAGGATCATGAGCAGGCGGTTCACCTCGAACACCCCCACGCCCGGTGTGATCACGACGGACATCTGCCCTGTGCGGTCGAAGTTGCGGTTGATGTAGTGCTTGTCGAACACTGCATCAGGAACACAGGAAGGAACAGGGTGTGAAGACAGAGAGACGGTGTGGTGTGTGTTCAATCCTGTTCATAAATGTTCAATCCTGCATCATAAAATTGCTTTCTTAGAAATGATAAGGTTAAGCACATTGCACTGCCCATTCCCGCTGGGGCACTGAGTAAGACAGAAAGGCGTACAGCTAAAGTAATGGCTTAAAAAGTATAACCAGGTAGATAAGACCCCAACCAGAAATAGCAACAATGCACAATAAATGCACTTAAGCACTATAGCACTGTATGAACACTACACTATGAAGCTATGATTAAATGAAACTCAGCCACAGTACCATTACAGATGTGACAAACAAACAAATAAACAAGTAAATACACACGTATACACACACACACACACACACACACGCGCGAGCGCACACACGCGCGCACGCACACGCACACGCACACGCACACGCACACGCACACGCACACGCACACGCGCACACACACACACACACACACACACACACACACACACACACACACACACACACACACACACACACACACACACACACACACACACACACACACACACACAGGAGCACTCACCGTTGAAGGAGAGGTTAATAGCTTCCAGATAGTTCCCCTGAGCTGCTGTGGAGTTCTGACCAGAGGGGAAGCCATCTGCAACAAGCACAGACACGCACACAAAGTACATTGTTATATCGATGAGACATTTTAAACAGTGTGTGTGTGAGTGTGTGTGCGTGTGTGTGTGTGTGTTGTACCTGCTCCTCTGAGGCGCACCAGGACAGGGTACTGGATGAAGAGTTTCTTGATGGTGATGAGGAGAGATGTCCACTCATCTCGCCTTTCATTTTGGGCCACCACTCTACATCACACGAGTGTGCACGCCCACACACACACACACACACACACACACACACACACACAGTGAAAAACAAGACGATATACACAAAAGAACACAACACCCCAACTCTCTGTCTCTCTCTCTATCTTTCTATCTATCTCTCTATCTCTCTATATATATCTATACATCTCTTTCTATATGTGTATGTGTATGTATGTATGTATGTATCTATACTGTATCTATCTATCTATTTCTTTATATATAATTCTTCTCTCATGAATACACTGGATATGTCGCAGCTGCCAGACCTGTAGAAGTCCTCATAAAAGCGTCCCTCATGGTCCTGTCTGATAGAACCCCTCAGGATCTCAGGAAACTCGTCTGGAGGAAGAGAACAGGACATTAAGGAACCCAGGAAACCTTCCCTCTCAACCACCAAGAGTCTACAACTTAAAGGTGATGATAAATGGGGAAATGTTTTGAGCAATGTTGCTGGGACCAGTTTCAGGTGTTCTGAATGATCATGAAAATTTGCCGTCAAGTGAAACCAAGCAATTAAAGTTCTTTAGAAACAAATGTTGGTCAATATCAATGGAAAAGTGGCAGAACCACAATACAGCAACCACAATCCATAATACAGCAACATTGACCAAAAAGTTGCCTACTGGTGTGTCATCAGTTTTACTCTGGTCTAATCATGGAAGCAATTAATTCATCAAGCTGAGCACCAACCAGCAAAAAAACAGTTCCACACCATACAATACACAGCTCTGCACTCACTGTTCAAACCACAGCAGCAGGGGAGGGCAGGAAAATCAAGGGATGTAAACATATTTGATCTGTTGGCAGGATTGTTATGGGGAAGTAAGTAACCGGATCTCACCCATAGATTTAGCTGAGTAGAAGGTCCTGGAGAACAGCACCACCGTCACCTCATGGCTGCAGTTCTTCTCCTGAGGAGTCAGGCAGCAGTATGGATCAGATACAGTAGCATCAAATACAGGCAAGGCAATGTGGAACCAATAATACATATGTTTTTAATTAATATGATTTGATAATATATTACAATATTGCAATTGAAATCACCATGATAAAGCAGTCCATAAATACACGTATGGCTTGCAGTTGTAACATGATAATATAAGTATACAGTACCTACAACATGTAATGCTAACAGTTAGGGACATTACATTTTCTCACCTTCCATTTGGTAAAGAGATCTGACAGGAAACCATTAACAGCCTTTTCAAAGTAAAGGTCTCCTATAGAGGACCCAGAACACATTTGCAATAAATAATGGATAGAACATACATAGAAATACATGTGCACAAGACAAAGAACAAAAACCTGGCTATGGCAAAAAAAAAAAAAAAAAAAAAAACTGAGAAAACCAACACCATTACAGTAAATCCAAACATGAAGGCCAACACTCATTCAGATCAGTAAGAAATGGTTGTGGGAAATTTACCATAGATATCAAAGTCCCACATTTCACAACTCATCTGGATGAAGATGTACACCATCGCTGAAGTGGACCTGAACACCACCTGAGTTGGAAAAAGGATCCGTATGTTTGAAAACAGTCCGATTTAACACGGCTGAAGAGTGGGTACACTATGGGCACAATGTGGACACAATGTGGGCAGAGTGTGCTTCTTACCCTGGTGTCCTCACTGATGTACCCACACGTGACCTTTTCACCTTTGACCCATAGTTCACTGGCCTGGGCCCTATGTGGGAAGAAGGAAGCAGGAGGAAGAGTATATGGCTGTAAGATCTCACAGACATAACATTGTTTATAGTCTATACAATCAGAAACAGAAACACACACACACACACACACATGCAAACCAATAAACAGGTGTGATCAAAACACAAGCATGGCAAACATACAGATGGTAGAAGAACTAAATAAAGCTACCTGATTCCAGCAAACTCAACTTTCTGGGTCACGTATGCACAGGTGCTGACCTAGAGAAATGAGTACACGATTTCATAGAGTCAATCTAAAGCGCTACCATTCTTGTAAACAAAACCACACACACACACACACACACACACACACACACACACACACACACACACACACACACACACACACACACACACACACACACACACACACACACACACACACACACACACACACACACACACACACACACTAACCAAACTCTTCTTCAGTCTCCACATGTCTCCTCGCCCAATGTACTGGTCTTTGAAGGTGAGCTCCACAAGGTCAAGGGTCACATCCTATAAAGAAATGAATACAAAGACACAGAACAACGCATTGTAGTTTGAAAGTTATTCCTAGTTTTGGAAGTCACTTTGGATGAAATTGCTAGATGAATGAATGAAAATTTAAATATAAATAAACCTTTTTATTTTAAGCATTTCAGAAATACCTTAGGATCCACAATGTTGATGATGACATCCTGGTAGGCACGGAGCTTGAAGGCCTGGGCCACTGTTTGGTCCACACTGATTGTCTCTGAAAAAAGTGAATGTGAATGTACAGCATGACAGAGAATACTTTAATAGGGCTAAGCGTGAAGTTTGAGATAGTGAAGAAGGTGAAACTACAGTATAAGGCACCACTGGACCCTATGCAATGCAATATCAGGGCTGATAGACAGGAAATGATCTATGCCTGAAATTATAAAATACATTCAAAGACAATATAAAGGATAGGCTTTCTCGACATCGTACATGGCCGAGCTCAAGCCTGAATTCAGGCACCACGCCTGAACTCTATCAGGCCTGCAATATGTATTTTTACTCATAGTTTCCATTAACGTAGCACGGCTTTACATGGACGTCACGTCATCATATCAACTTTACATCACATAACTTATTTCAGTGCATTTTCAGCATGACACAGGATAGAAATGATTTATTCCTATTATTTGAATTAAAGGTACTAGCTGAAAGAGGCCGCCGGTGACAACTTGGAATACCTTTCTGCAGGTCTTCTTTCAGGCTCTTTACTTGCAGCAGCAGAGGACTGATGGTGAGAAGCAAGTTGAAAAGTCCAGAGGAAGGTTGAAAGAGAAAGAGAGAGAGAGAGAGAGAGAGAGGGTGAACAGAAGTAACATAACTGTATGCTCTTATGATGTAAATTTTGGTTCACCTAAACCTGAATGCAATGTAGTAGGTGCATTAATATAAAGAACCAAGAAGTCAGCCAAACCCAACTCACCTGTACTCGTCGTTGGGATGAGCGATCTCCACGATGTCCCCCAGGGCCACCTGGGGGAACACCTTGGGGTTCATCATCAGCTCATCATCTGCAACAGAACAGTAATTTCAGCAACCTTATCAAACCTACCTATCTTGTCTCTTTGCCCATGACATTCAGTTCAATTAGGCCACTCTAAAAGTGCAATTTACACTAGAAACGTCAAATGTGTGACTGATTTTTGCAACTTACCACTTCCACCAAAGCCTTTTTTGTGAACCACCAGCTTGTACGATTTGTTTGTTTTGATGGTCATCCTGCTGACCTAGGCTAAAGAGTGAAAGCCATTATTGGTTTACGTGCATAACATGTTATTCACATCATGCGACGCATTGATCACAAATACAATTTAAGCTGGAGGACGCAGAATCACACAGACCACATGATTATCGGCTGGTAGAACTTTCACTGTAGTGTTGTATCTTTGTAAATCTGTATGCAACTTTCATGGCACGACAATGTCATGATGTGATTTGACAACAACAACAGCTGCAATCACGTATGCAAAACATAAATTAGTATGTGGGACGGCGACTATTATATTGACAGGGCGGCGGCGACGCATGACAAACTTATTGCTAACTGCAACACTGCCATTAGCTTGCTTGGCTCATTTTGAGTGGATAGTTGCATGTGAGAAGTAGCAAACATACCGTCATCAGCTGCCAGCCAGACTCTTTATAATGACGGGATTATGAGAGCTAAATCATTGCACAAGTTACAAAAGGGTGGCGAAAATTCACTTCATCTTTGAGGCATTTTACACCGTTCAGTAGCTCTGCTGCTCACTCACTTCCGGTTTGAGGGATCACAGGATCAAAACAATATGCAGAAAACCCGCCTCTTAGGTATATACCTCTCTCGGATTGGACTACAATGTCTGCAACATGGACATACATTGGCTGCAGTATGGCATCTATTCATTGGACCTCGCATCTGTCAATCATCAGCCTCGTGATTTTTCTATCTTGGGCATGAAAGAAATGTCTCCCTTATGTATTCACCATTTCATCTAGCATAGTCTCAGGTCCATTCTCAAAACAAACTGTAGACATTTATTTTGCTGTTATACAAATTTACATTTCTTCAGCGGTACATTTTCCATTCAGAAATGTATAATCTTTCTCTTTTGTACACAATTAAACATATCTCGGCTTCATTGAAAATGAGGGCTACCCTCAATGACTCTCCGAGAATAAATAAAGGTTGAATGAATGAAAATGAATGAATATAAAAGGCCTTCTTCATAATGTTTATTCCACATAATTCTTCTCAGTAAAAACCTAATACAGCAAAACAGCCTAATCAGTAGTGGTTGTTGTATCTGTCTTTAATTGTCTAGAAATTCCATAGAAGAAAACAAAAGTCCAAAATCAAAACACATAATGAAAACAGAAATAAGAACAAAGAGAAATGTTACAAAAATCAAATCATACTAAACTACCAGACAAAATATTTCATCATACTTCGGTGATCACTGGTGTTAGAGCGTACCAATACCGTATAATTTTACATTATATTGTACGCTTTATGCTACAGGGCAATGCAATACTGATCTAATAAAACTACATTAAGGAACTCCCATGGTTGGCACCGCCACGTGTATACATATTTCATGAACAACATTCATTGCATATACTGTATCGTACAGAAGCAGTGACAGAGATGATATATTCTCTCTCATAAATCATTCAAATGGGCAGAGCAATACCCAGTGAAGTGGAGCGCCTTTAGCCGTAGATCATAATAATCTCCTGGGCTATCAGTCAGCACGGACCATCAGTCCAAACTCAGTTTTGAAACATTTTCTCACCTGAGATGTTCGACAGACACTTTTACCCAAAGCAACTTACTAGCACAGCACAGTAAAAGTACATGTTTCATCAATTTGGGCCTAAATTAAAAGTACTTTATGCAGTACAACCTCACTACAAGTTTATAATATACTCTATGCCACTTTCGCTTAAAGTGTCTGTCAAATGAAGGGGAAAACAGCATATGACTACTGTAAATCGAGATGTAAACTCTGCTCTTCTGCCTGAAGGAACAACAGAAGGGGATGAGAAGAACACTGCAGTGAGTGTACTGTATGCTCGAGTCCAGGCCAACCCTCCCTCAAAGAGGGGGGGAGCAGCTCGCTGATCTGAGAGAGCTTTCTCAAGAACACTGCTGACAAGAACACTGCAGCTTTGGAGCTTTCGCAGTTCGGTCTCTTCTCCTCCTCTCGGATCGTTCCCTTTCTCTTCTCGTCTGCAGCTGTGTCTTCTCTCCCTCCGTCCTGGGGAGTGGGGTTTGTGGCTTCAGCAGCATGTCTTTTTCACTTCCTTGTTCGGCGTGTCCTCCAGCGACGCCCCTGAGGAAAGACATGAATGGAGAAGTGTTTGTTTGCTTGTTCGATTTCTCAACCAAGATGGCTGCTACAGTATGTGCTGACTTTCATCACGGATGTTGAAGGGGAATTTCTTCACTGCAAAGCACTCCTTCCCAAGATGCCATGCCCAAACCAAGTTAAACCCACCTTAAACACAATTATGTGTCCTACTCGAATCGTAATGGTTTCCTTATGGGCAAAGCCACGGTCCAAATAGAGACCTAAGATTTTAAAGCCTTACAGAGCTAGTGAACTTGCCCGGCATTATCCGGATGGATCATCTTAAGCAAATCACTTCATGACAGAGCAGCTGTTCATTAAGGAATGCCAACCTGCAGTTACAGGCATAGCCAGCCATAGCCACAGAGTCAAGACCATAGACAGCAAAAGATATGGACGGATACTTTACTCCTGTGCGATGTTAAGTCACATGCTCATTACCTATGATAGCATTGTTTTCGGTAATAAGTTTATTACTCAGTCATAAAGTGAGTTATCATGCCAGTCACACAGCGTTGCATTTCTCCGAAAATAGAATAGGCTCATAAAAAGGTTTGAAATGCTTCAGATGAAACATTATTTGATGTCAAAGTGACACGTTCAATTCTAGCGGGAAGTGGTCAACACCTAGCCTCAGAACCACCCAGAGTGTCTACACTCTCTTAATGTTCACCAGCCCCCTTGATTATTATGGCAGACACTCAGAACACTCTACAAACGTTTCCTAAAAACAATCAACTTGACATTTTCAGTGCTTTTGATTTGTAGATCAGGGACATTTTCTTTTAAATCCATCTTACTGATGATGTCTCCCTGGCCAATCCTCTGTGTGGTGGATCCTTCCAGATCCCTCAGGATGGCGTCCTCAAAGGCTATCGCCGCCACACGGAAGAAGAACTCATTCACGTTCTCTCCTGAAAAAAAAGAAAAAAAACATAAAGCATCAAATAAGCTAAACACAAACACAGCATCTTCATGAATGACCAACCTCAAACTTTCAATGGAGGATTTGACCTGAGGCTTGGTTGTTCCATGACAACACATTGATGTACAGTAGTAACCTCACAATGCAACAGATGATGGCTTGATGGTGTAACAGTGTAGTGAGTTGTAGCTACCATCACCTGTTTTGGATGAGACCATCCAGAACTCCGCCTGCAACTCTGATGCCAATTTGACAGCATCTCTCTCTAAACTGGCCCGCATCTCTGGAGACTAGAACATCAGATGAGAGGTTAGTGGGCTAATATCTCAAAAACACAGATAATTATTACATTACATTGATATATATGACTATATGTATGATATGATATGATGATAGCCTAGTGTAGTGGTTAAAGAGTTGGATTAGCATGTAGTAGCTTGAAAAGTTGTGGGTTCAATTCCCAGCATTCACTGTTGTGCACTTGAACAAGGCACTTAAAGGAGGAATCCGGCATTTTTTTCAGACACGTAGATCTCCGTTTCTCGAGGTCACGAGTACTGTCAGTATGAAAACAATCAGTTTGACCTTGTTCGAGTTGCTACAGACAGCAGCTAACGCTGCCAGGAAGCTACAGCCCTACCAAAATGATCAATATCCATCTTTGGGGTCCCTCACACAGGGGTCAACCTATCCTGGGGGTCCCTCATGCACCTCACACATAGGCCACGCTTCAGATAGCCCCATGACAGCCATCCCGCTTCTGACACCATAGCAAAGGAAGAGAGCAGCGACCCAGGTCTCTGGGATACTAAACCTGCAGCTTGACCACAATGCCAAAGAGCCAGGGTCCTTTGTGTGACAGTCATACCAAAGTCCTTTTAAGGCAAGTCACGTCACTCTGCAGCCATATTGGCCATGGGGTTGGGCAGCGACTTTGACCGGAACAAGACCAGGCCCTATCTAAATGAATGGGGAGAGAGCTGGATGTCCATGTTCCGAGGTGTAAGGGACATAAAAATCACATGTTTGAAATCATGATGAAAATCGGACTAAAATCGCTGAAAAGGTTTGGTGGTTTTGTATCAAATTAATGCTTAAAAAGCCTTTTTCTTACTGGTAATCTTGGACTGCGCATGCTCAACTCTTCACGACGCAGCTTTCAAAAAGCGTGACCGCCAAGGATCGGCAAAATGATTGGAGCAACAGCACTGGAAGAAGCGGGACATGTGCAAACCGGTGTAAACACCCGCCATCTTTGCGTTACGATGGCGGTAGTGTTACCCCATACATTTCAATGGGCGATTTTTCCAGTGCAGTGTCTCCTCATATAAGTGTCTCTGGTCATACTTAACCATAGTGGCACTCCATCACAATAAGTTTTACATTTAGCTATATGACTCAATATAAATAAATGTGTGTGTGTGTGTGTGTGTGTGTGTGTGTGTGTGTTGAGAGTGTGTGAGCATGTGTGTGTGAGCATGTGTGTGTGTATGTACTGGTTTGTTACTAGTCGTGCGCCGGATGTGTAATCTTACCATCAGGTCACTCTTGGTCCCCAGCAGGAACACAGAGCAGGCATTGGGCTCATTCTCCCGCAGAGCTTCCATCAGCCACTGCCTGAGGGGGCAATAAACAAGACAAACACTCATCACAACAAAACCACTTCCACTGATGAGAACTTTCATAAATGTGAGAATACTGTGCTGTATGGACAAAACAAACCCTCCCATATGAAATAGAAAAAACTTATACTGCCAGCAATGTGTTTTACACCATACACAAAACTTGTATGATTTACTCTTGAAAGTGGCCCCTTTTTCGTTTTCCTCATACAACGTCATAGCCCTTACAGGTTACAAAGTTGTATATGTTTCAGGTTACACAGATTTAGCAAGGATCTTATAATGGTGTCACTGTCATATAAAAATCTATCAGGATTTCACCATGTTTAATCTGAATCCTGATAGATTTTTATGCTGGCAGTATAAGTTTTTTCTATTTCTTTTTCATATGGGCTGTGAGAATGACTAATATACATGTATATAAGTGCATCATGGCCTTTGTGTCCATTAGAAACATGTTGGTGTGTGTACTGTAGATAACGCATCTTACCGAGTGTGTTCCAAAGTTCTGATGTCCGACATGTCAAAGACTGTGATGATTACTGTAGAAAAGATACGAAACTGCGTTAGCACATGAGAAGCAGAAGCAGTATTGTCCTGTGTTGGGACTGGGAGAGATGTCTCTCTCTTACCGTGAGCTCCTCTGTAGTAGGCTGAAGCGATGCACTTAAATTTCTCTTGACCCGCAGTGTCCCAGCTGACAAACATTTTTGTTCCAAACAACAAAAAGAAGGTTTATATTGATGTCTCAACACGGAAAATAGAAGAAGGGATCCAACTGAAGTGTTGAAATTCACAAAATGGCATCCTGAAGAAAAACACCAACACTCACATCTGAAGAGAGAAGGGGACCCCAGAGAGCTCAAATCTCTCGATCTCAAAATCCACTCCAATAGTGGCTTTATAATCCCTGTCAAACACATTCTTACAAAACCTGCAGGGGAGAAAACAAACAGATTTTGTTTTTTAGTTTGATGAATATTTAAACAGCAAGGGTCAGTTTCTCATACAGAGATTAAGCCAAGTCCTAGATTCCAATTTTTCTCTCAATGGAGATCTTAATTGAAGCTATTTTTGGTCCAGGACTAATTTAATCAAAACTGGCTCTCACTGATCTACAGTACAGTGTAGAAAGATCTAGGCATAAAAAAGAATAACATTCAAACTACAGCGAAAAGGATACTTTAGTAACGAATTACCACTGCATGTGTCAGTACTATCACATTATTACATTATAAGCAAAGATCCTTCATTACTGACAAGATAGAGCAACATAATGCATCTCTATGGTGTATGGAAGCAAAATTCGAACAGTTCCTGTCTGTTTAAAGAGGCGTGTCGCAAAGTCGTCATAGTGGGATATCGATCTCTGTCAGATTGGCAAGCAGTTAAGTTCGAATGTAACGTCACTTTCTAGGTCTGCTTAAAGGGGGATTTCGCCCCCCTCTCCTTTGCAAAAACAGAACGCGGAAATGTTCGAACGTTTGCGCCTCTCGCTCCACTTTAACCCTCTCTGTTATAAGTGCTAGTCAAAGTGCAGAGGTGTAAAAGAAAGAAAGTAAAAGTTCTGCCACATTTCTGTTCAAAAACATTCAATTAATCAGCTTCTAATTAGCACAACTCTTAAGAGAGAGAAATGCATGGTAAGTGCATGTTAAGTGTGTTAGGTTATTAGAAGTGTTAGGAGAGGAGGTGTACTTGCACCAGTTGTTGGGTTCAGGTACAGTAGCATTTGCTAGACATACAGGGCAAGGCATTTAGCATATAGGCTTTCTGTTCTATCTCATGTTGGATATCCAAGTTAAACATTTATTACATAGATATTACAACACAAAACACAACAGTTACCCTGACCCTTAAGTGTGTCTTCTAACCAAGTGCACCTGTTAATTAGACACGTCTTGCCCACGTTCAAGTCTCCAACCACCACAGCTTTGGACATCATCAGCCTGTCCCACCTTAAACAGAAAAAAGTAAATAGCAGGAAACTTACATTTATTTCAGAGAGACTACAATAACACAAGCTATAATAATAACAAAAACAGGTTTGTGAGTGACCCAATACAAATATACGCATGTGCATTTTGTACACATACAGTAACCTCTAAACTCTGAACTCTCCCTCTCCCCAATCATGCCACTACCCATCACACTTTTACAAGCACATCTTAATTATTATTCATTTCTATCTGCACAATCACATTTCCAACACAACAACTTGAAATATTTCCAGAAACATCTCTCCCTCTCTCTCTCTCTCTCTCTCTCTCTCTCTCTCCTCACACACACATACACACACACACACACACACACACACACACACACACACACACACACACACACACACCAGTATTACTCACGCCTGCTGTCGCTCTGCCCTCTCCTTGCATGCCATCTTTGCCTGGCTGTTCCAGTCGTCTTTCCTCTGTAGACATGCTTTTTGGTTATAGCACTGTGAGGAAAAGAACACATGCCCCTGAGTTGATGGACTATAAAGTCTACTGTTAATAGTTTCACATGTCTGTAATTACCTGCTAAATCTTGTATAATAGTAAAGCCTGAAAAATACTTTATGAAATGTTTCCTGACCGCTATAAAAGGAGGGTTAATGAAGAGATTGAGGTTAGTGTAATCTTACCAAATGAACTGGAGCCTCATTACAGAAAAAACACATTCTCATCACAGCAATTACGGAATAAGAATGGCCCTTCACTTGAATGAATCGAAACCAGACTAATTAAAAGAAAATGTTTTGAGGACAAAAAAAAAAAAAAAACTTGTCATGGCCCGTGTGCTGTATCCTGTTCACGAGCAAAACTGTGATATTTGCTAGATGTTTCCTAAATGGAGTGTTAGGCACAAAGTCCCATATGATTTCCAGCAGGAATTTAATTTGCAGACTGAGGGGCTGCCATCTGTCCATAATTTTCTGGCATGTCTGGGGCGCTCACTGGCATCAACAAAACCCCTTCTTCAATGTGACCTTAAATAAATGTCACTAAAATCTAAAGTGCACAAGGTCTTATTGTGGCACAGCACTGCAGAAATATCTAATAATATCTAAAAATATCTCATGTTTGTGAACTAACATGATGATGCTCAATGCTGAAATCATGTAGTATTAAAAATACAGTGTAGTATAAATAGTTAACCAAGTGAACAAAACGACATTTGAAAACATAAAAAAAAAGTTATTATAGGATAAGTTTGTGAAAAAAGATGTTTCATCACGTCCCTTTCCACATGTGTATACTGTATTAACCATGCAGCCTGCATTCATAATCTAGGTGCTTTTTATTTTATACACCTTACAGAGACCTGATGAAACCCATGAATTGCCTTCTGATGTCAACTTATGTGTACACTATACAATCTCCATTGTTTTGAGGATGTGCAGACAACACTCTGACCACCAGAAGGTGATCTGCACTATTTTAAAAAATGAAAAGAAAGAAGTATCTGTGCACTCCGCCCAGTCAAGTCATGTTATGCCAGCAATGTTGAATACAGTTTGCAAATGTTTTTTTTATATGGTGTAAGAAAGCATTTATAGATGAGGAGATGATGTCACTCTGAAATAGCGGCGACTGCAAGGACACTGTGAAGTGAAGGAGCTCAGCAGAGGAAGCGATAAGGAGATAGAGGATATCTGTTACCAGAAAGTAAAAGTCCTTCCATGTACTGATTCTACACCTAAAACAGGTGATCGTCATCTAACTGGCTGATGAGTTAATTAGAATCAACTGGGTTTTTTTTTTCTCTAAATAGTCGGAACCAGAGCGGTAGATAAAACAGAGTGGCGACACTCCCATAGACCTCCATAGGAAAAAATGGCAGCGCTTTTTCCAGGCTATTTCCTCGTTATGGGGGCTTTTGGAACTGTTTACAGCCAATCTCTTGGTCAGTAGTCAATGAGTTAATTGATTACACCTTCCAGCATCAGACGTACATCCCACCCTCCTGTGATTCAGCCATTCAGCACAGGTTTTTTTGGAACTTTTGATCGTGGCGGCAACATCAAAGAGTGTCGCAACTCTCTCTATCTATGGCTCTGGTCGGAACAAATATGTGGTGGGACTTTGACTTTCTAATGTTGTGTTCCAGTGCAATGGGACTTATCCTACCTGAAGTGCACTACGTCTTACTTTAAAGCGTTCCAGGTAAATGAAGTGGAATGTAAACAGAAAATATGGACGCACTGGGTAACAAAGGTTGACATATAGCGGTCTTCTAACTAAAACATCTTTTGGAACAATATCCTCTGACTTAATTTTGGTGAGGTTAGGGTAGGTCGAGCTCCCCCGACTTCAAGGTAGGAAGTTCCACTTTGACAGGCATTCCAGTGCACTTTTCTTAGTTGGAGGTAGGATAAGTCCCACGTCCCATTGCACTGAAACACAGCATTAAGCCAGATTTCCCGTCTCAGTATGTGGAACATCTATTGAGTAACACAGAAGATGAGGTTGATAGGGGGAGGAGGAGGAGGAGGAGGTGACATGTTGGTCAGGAGAGGATGGGGTCGTAACTACGCCTGAGGGAATTAGTTCAGTCAGGACTTGGATTCAGTCCTGTGATCCTGCAGTGGGGCCCTGACTGAGGACCCTCTGTTCAGATCACACATTTCCAATCACACCAATCTACACTGAGGGCTAGTCTGCAGCAGGATAACAGCACATCCCCTCCTTTACACTTCGAATATTGAAGGAAAACACTGGACCCATGTGTGATTTGAGTGCTTTGATTCGTGTGCTTAGATCTAATTCATGAAGTTTTGTAAAAAGTATGGTTCTTTTGAATCCAAGTGTGAGTGCGTGGAAATAATCCAGCTGTGCTAATTCTCTGACAATGCGAGGATTGTACCTTTGGGAAGTCACAGATAACCCTGTCTCGACTGACAGGTGGGCAGAAGTGCATCCTGCCGTCTAGCATCCAAGCTTGGAGGACACCTGTGATCTGCAGTAACGTTACCTGTTGAGATAACTTCAAGTGCATACAAAGAAACGATATACTTTCAAAAACCCTGACAGAGTAAGCATGTGAGTTACATATAAAATACAATGAATGCCTGAACGTAAGATTGTAACTTGCCAAATTGATACAATAAAGTTAAAGTTACTGCTGTGGGCAACATTCGGCTGCCGCTATTTTATTGTAACAATGTATGATAGGCTAGTCGAAAGCCGAACACTGGTGCCGAGGTGTTCGCGAACTACTTCTAAATGCACATCGACTAGGCTATGTTACGTTACTGGAAAGTAAATAAATAACTTTCCTTTATTCCTTTGGCCCGAGAAACTCCCTCGTTGTTAACGCTAACGTTAGCTAACGTGAGATGTTGCTAACAAATTGATGGAAGCTAAAAATGAAGTTGACCGCCGCCGATATTTGACCGTCATATTTGTGATAGAATCAAAGCAATCGTTTTGGTACTCACGGAATTTCTTTTTTTTCTTTGAAAATGTGTGGATTTACACAGCCCGTCATAAAATATAGATCTACAGTTACAGCTACTGTAGCCTTATCTCGGTCACTGTGTTTGCTGCATCAGATCCGTCCCTGGGTCACCATGGCAACCGCCTTGCCTGCAGGGCCCACATGTCACGTGTGGAATGATCCCACCTTCACTACCCGTTTCTACCATCAGAGAGGGAAAGCGGATCTTCTTAATGAAGGATCTTTGCTTCCATCTCCCATGAAGTCGAATGGGAATGCGACCGCGCTACATTGCCCGACATAAAATAAGCAACAACATAAAATGAACAGAATGGTTTTCCCCAAAATTGATGTGCTTCACCTCATAGGCTACCAAACGCTGCCTATCCTGATGTTTGTTCCCCTCCCAGTGTCAGGAAAACACATTTCTTGCCACTCAGCATCAACCAGCATAAAACATCAAAATACATAAAAGAAGGTAGTCAAACGCTTAAATTCCTCTTTGAAAGAAAATAAAAACGTGTTTTTTTTTTCATATGAAGGTGGAAAAATATGAACGTAGCCTCCAGCAGGTGGCATCACTGCATTACTGTAAAAGTGAATGCTGGTCAGCACTGAAGCAGTTATGAAATCTATCCGTCAATATATCTGTCCACGTAAATGGCTGTGTGTAGGCTAAAAGCCCCATTTGTCTGTATCTGCCTGTCTGTCCTCGTATCCGTTGTTGAGTCTGGAAAAAAAGATATCGCATAACTCAATTGCAACTTTACTTTATTCCTGTAGGTGGCGTTGGTGAGACAGAAATGGCAATTGCAACATGGATTGCTGTGTCATGCCAAGCATGTTAGATTGTACCCTCCTTTCCGCTGCATGACTGCATGAGCGTGGCACACTGTGTGAGAGGAATACTAACCAGTTGAAATTCATAGTCATTTGCAAAGGCTCGTGATAGAGCGAAGAAGATGTCCTGCTCTCTTGGCAACTGGCATTTTGGATCTCTCTTGCACAGCTGCACAGCTGACTTAATGTGATGTGGGGGCCATTTTTCTCTTCGCAAAGCGCTGCAGCAGTGTATTGACAGAAAGGGAAATGTTCCCCAGCCTTGAGCCATTTGGAGAGGTCTACGGCTGGGTCAGTGTCACAGCAGCGCACTGGCTGTCTTCTTAATGGCTGTTAATGTCCTGATCCAAGTGAGATGATGGCTCACCCTTTTGCCCTCAGTGCTATTCCATTTCACAAGTACTAATCAATGATGCAGTCCCCGCAAGGCAGTCAAGAAAGCCCCATTGATTTGACCCAAACATTAATTCCCGCCAGCCTGCAGATAGCCGTGGATGCTGGTCTGGAAGCCTGCCATCAAGGCTTGGATGTTGAGTGTAGCCTATACACAGAGAGAGGGGATGGGGATGCCTTTGTGTGTGTGCAGGGGGAGTGTGTGTGCAGGGTGAATGGTCCTATGTATGCATATCATCTTATAATTTCCTTTGACATTTCTTTAGAATGGGTGACTGTGAAAGGCCTGCAGCCATGTATTATGTACCAATGCACGTTCATTTCAACAGCCAGTAGCTGTCTCAGCCAAAAATATAATTAATTGGCAGCCATCATCTCTACAAATGGTGTCTGACAGGTGCTCGCATTCTGCCACATCTTCACCAATAAGCCAATTAGATGCCACATTACTGATGGACATAAAAGTATGATGTCTGTGGATTAGTGGATGAACTAGTTTAAAATCTGGGAGGACCAGCCATTCCACATTGACGACATAATTTGTGCTCGTCTGTAACGAGACACCTTATTGGCTTGTGTGAAAATGTGGCCAGAAGTGAACGCTCATCAGATGTCTTTTTTTTTTTTTTTTTAAATGATGAAGGCCAATTTATAGAGGCTAATTGGCTAAAGCTAGCCATCCAATCCTGACCCCCCTGTCTGCAGCAGCCCAGAGGTCATGCGACATGGTCTGATTTTATATGCATATGCCTAGATTACTGGTGTGTCAAGGAATTATTAAAGCACTGAGATGTAGACCGTCTCCATCATTTTGTATGTTTTTTTCTATACATTTTTAGGAACATCACATGTTAAACCGTGTAAATACTTTGTGATAAGGTAAACCTTAAAACAAAGATTGTCTTTCTTACTCGATGACACACCATATTGTACAGTATCTCACGTTGTGGTCACACTAGAACATGAGAAACACATAGGCTTTCTGGTGAAAAAGGGGATAGCTTATCTACGTGTACAGTACACCACCAGTGGCCTGCGATTGTTACACATTATACTCCAGCAGCTGTTTTATCTCGAATTATGCATTTCTCTCCGTCGTCGGTCTAGTGGGCCCTCCCAATCTCTGTGTCCCTCCTTCTGTGTCCTCTTTTTTTTCGGCTCATCTCCTTCACTTAGCTCCTCATGACTGTCACAAGGTCTAACTTTAGCTGACTCTTCTCCGCCCATCTCGAAGTGTGTGCATGGTATTCATTCACCTACTTATATGCTTTTCCACCACACAAACAAAACCCCACTGTTTTACTGAAAAACAGACATCAGGAATCTTATTGTGCCGTGGACAAGTTGGTGGAAAGCTGCATCTACAGAAATATTTTCTTACAGAAAATATCTTTTTTTTTTTTATAATGCTTGGGGAATTTCTGCACTCTAAGTATAAAATCACGTGGCACGGTTCTTGCGGAATAATAACTGGCCATTCCTACAAGTAATTGGATTACTGCAATTTAGATAACTAACACGGCAAGATTAAAAATATATATGGGATTAAAGATGTCAGGACTTTTCTCAGAAAATGACAGGACCATACGAGCCTATCAAATAATCCCATTATAAAGCCAGCCTGGACTCCAGTGTGGAATACCTTAAAGCTTTAAATAGACACAACACTGTTTATCTAGGATCAGAAAAATATCTAGATGAATGACCGACTAACTTCTAGGATTCGGCCCATTTGTGGAAGCACAGGGGCTCTGGTTGATAAAGCAATAAAGACCCCCTCCCCTCTCTCTCGCTCTCAACTCACAAAATCGAAAAACATGGGGTCAAGAAAGTGTGCAATTACATTGGAATGTGTTATTGACAGACCTGAAACATCTCTCACCAAACAACCATTTCTCCATGTCATTGCATCTGTGTCCTCTTTATAGATCTCAACACTGCAGACAAATATGCAATTCCATTCCTATAAAGTATAATTTCCCTTTAAACTTTGCACTATATTACACTAAACTTTACATTTGTACTTGTACATTTGAATCATGTCAGTGGAAATGTGAGGAATTCAAATAAATACAATTTATAATCATCGATTTAACAGCCCGGTTCCACGCTTGATATAACACGGCTCTGCACTGCATGTTAACATATTTTTTTAAGATACCAAACAACTTTGTGTCACATTCTTGAGAGACAAAACAAATCTGACCTGTGCAGTTACTCTTAACATAGATCCATATGTCAAATCCAATTATCTAACTTTTGATGTGGCTGTTTGTTAAATGGGCAAAATGTAGCACCTCTGTTATAAGTGTAATTTCTTTGCAAAGGTCTATAACCCAAAATATGTCTCTCTTCTAGCACAATGACCACTAATAGATTAAGTCAGAGGTTGCAGGTATGTGTGTATGATGCACTCCTCAGAGACACCATGTTGTGGTAATGACCCATAGCATAATTGCACATAATTACACCTCTTAGAGAGAGGGAGAGAGGGAGGGAGAGAGAGAGAGAGAGAGAGGGAAAGAGACAGAGAGAGAGAGGGGGGGGGGGGGGGGGGTTCTTTGGCTCTCCATCTCTGCGGCTGGCGGCACCTCAGCTTGCAGCTTCTTCCAATAAATCATTCAAAACCCAATGCAACACAAAGCTGTGAGCACAACTTCCTGTCAACTTCTCCGTATACAACTCACCCCCCACTTTCAGGTTGAGTTGTAGGTGAGTGAGTTATGAATCCTAGCAGCTCATGGTCAGATTAGGCCCACTGCATATATATTAGTGTCCATACAATTCTTAATGTGGTACTCCTGGTGGCCAAGGGACATTTAAATCTGATCACACAAAGACACACCGACACAATCAGATGAAATGTTCTTAGAATTTGTAATGTCTAAAAATCTCATACTTGTTTTGTCATTATTGACAAGGCCAGACCACTTAAAATGTCAGAATTGGGTAAGCTGGATACATAGGCCTATCTCATTTTTTATCAATAAAATACTGTTATATTATATAACACGGTTATGACAATTACCACCATCAAATGAATCAATGGCACTGCTTGAATTGTCCATTGAATGGAGTGAGATGCACATTTCATTAGTTGTGGAGGGATACAGAGTAAATGTATGTGATGGAGCATATTATAATACGAACAACTGTATTAATGAAATGGCAGTGCAAAAGTAAGATATTCACTCACAAGCACACACACACACACACACACACACACACACACACACACAAACACATACAGTATACCAATACACCAACTCTGCCCAACACTACCTCACAAAAACATCCTTAGCCCAGGCACAATTTGCATAATTATTTTTATTTACTATTATTGTTCATTTTTTTGTAATATATATTATTTTTTTTCTAAACCGTTCCGGTTGTTGTTGTTGTTGTTGTTGTTGTTGTTGCTGCTGCTGTCGTTGTTTTAAGTGGACATCCTGTCAAGTCAAGCCCGAAGCCCTTAGCAAAGAGGAGGGTGCATCCTCAGAGTCCTCACAGGTGGACAAGGGGAGGGACATGAGGAAGGTGGAACTGGCCTGTCCCTCTTTTCTTCCTTCTCTTTCTTTTCTTTTCTTTCCTTTCCTTTGGCTCCCTCTTTCGTTCCTCCTTTCGGCCTGGCCTAATGGATCCTGTTTTCTCTTCACAAAAGAGTCGACCCCCACAGAATATTTACACAATATGCCAAGGGACACTGTCCAATCGAACGTGGTGTGTTTTGAAATGAGAGAAATTTGTTTTTGCTTGTTCATATAATATCTTTTCTTCTTTTTTGTTTGTTTCCCCCCATGTTTACAGTCTCGCATAGATTCTCAATAAGTTCACTCACCATGTTGGGGCTCACTGACTGCTCACTTATGTTCTCTCTTTTCTTATACAGCTCTTTCAATAAATACCTCTCGAAAAACATCTGTACATGTGTACACAGTGTTCGACTTATATTTTGGGTATGTCTTAATAAACAGACAAACAAACAAAAAAAAATCAGTAAGAAAACAAGTTTAACTAAATTCTATTGTAACTTTAAAAGTGGCAAAAATAAGAAAATCATGCAACTCTGAATTCTTCTCTCAGTACAAACCAAAAGAATAACATGATTTGTGGGCCTGTTTTATTTACATTAAAATTGGCACAGTTAATTTTTGATTGGAAACTGGAATGGTCTGTGCTATATTTTAACACTATCCAGTGTTAACACTCATTTTGAAGTCTTCACACTGGTTGTGAAAGGCAGGACAAATGAGTACTTTTAACAGCATTTTCAGAAGAAATAAAATGTTACATGGTCAACTAAAAAGCTCTTGCATTGATCATACAGTGTATGGGGAAAAACATCATTAAAGAATTTATGAAACTCTAAACCGTTACTATGGAGCCTTTGGAATGGAGTCAGCTGACATGACCTTTGACTTTAGTCCTGTGTCCTCCATGATGTTGCCAATCCAGTGGTAGCCCCCCATCTTCGATCTGTGTCTTCGAGAGACTGTGTTTTAAAACTCTTAAATCTCTTCTTTTTTAAAAACATAATTTCACAAAGCAGCTTCACTCAACTCAGGCAAATAAAAAGACGGTAAAAGACGGAGCGAAACCAAGGGTGGGGGTAGGATGGGAGGGCTGTGAAGTGCTGCTGCTGCATCCATGGTTTTGCAGCCAAATCACTAGAAGAAGGGTGGGGTCAGGGCAGGGTGGGGGTTGGGGGTAGGCGAGTGGCTTGACTTCAATTTCCAGTGTTTCCAAGTCAAACAGGTGCTTGACTATTGATCCCAAGTCCTTGTGTGTGAACAAACATAAAGTCGAGTGGTTTATGTGTGTGCATGTATGTGTGTGCACGTGTGTGTATATGTGTGTGTGCATGTGTGTGTGTGTGTGTGTGTGTGTGTGTGTGTGTGTGTGTGTGTGTGTGTGTGTGTGTGTGTGTGTGTGTGTGTGTTTATGTGTGTGTCTACATACGCATATAATCATTCAGTGCAAACACATTTATGTCAACCTTGTAAAAATCTGTGTGGACCCTAGAGCTTTTCTGCATCAATCACTCAAACAAGATGGTCGCTGTCCCATCACTCCTCCCTCACCCACGCCCCAGGCCCCCTGCCCGTCACGTTTGACCTTGAGAGAGAGAGAGAGAGACGGAGCAGACGGACGTTTTCATCCTCTTGTTTTCTCTCATTTTTTTCACTCCATCTCTCTCTCTCTCTCTCTGTCCGTCTCTCTCCCGTGTCGATGGGGAGGTGTTATTTTGCAGAGAGCCTCCGTGACCCACAGCAGTAGTGGTTAACAGTGGCACCACTAGCCGCTACTAACCTCCATCTATGCACGCGCTGCAACCCCAACCCCACCCCCCCAACCCACCCCACCCCACCCCACCCCACCTATTACCCACCCCACCTTCCTGGCCCACCTCACCCCACCCCACCCCACCCCTCCCCAGAAGTCCCCAAGTCCTAGCAGAGGCCGATATACTTGAGATTGTTCTGGATGATGACGTCCGTGACGGCGTCGAACACAAACTGGATGTTGCTGGTGTCGGTGGCGCAGGTGAAGTGCGAGTAGATCTCCTTGGTCTCCTTGTTGCGGTTGAGGTCCTCGAACTGGCGCTGCACGTACACGGCCGCCTCCTCGTAGGTGTTCTGGCCCTTGTAGTCGGCGAAGCAGACGGTCAGCGGGATGCGCTTGATCTTCTCGGCCAGCAGGTCCTTCTTGTTGAGGAAGAGGATGAGCGAGGTGTTGGTGAACCAGTTGTTGTTGCAGATCGAGTCGAAGAGGCGCAAGCTCTCCGCCATGCGACTCTGAGGGACGAGAGAGGGAGGGGAAGGAGAAAAGAGGAGAGGAGAGGACACGGGGAAGAAAAAAACAGGTGATTAATAACCAACCATAGCATATAAGCGCCGGGTTTCCCAGACTTGTTAAGAAGCTCTTAAGTGCTATAGACCTTCTGAGGAGCGCTCTAAGAACGTTCCAAGAACGCTCCTAAGAAGTTCTTAGCACTTAAGAGCTTCTTAATGAATCTGGGAAACCCGGCCAAGTATGGTACAGTAAGCCACTAGTAATGTACAGCATTGCCAGAGGTGGAAAACTGACGCTTCAAAAAGTAAATGTCCAACTTCTGCACTTAGCACAGGTAATCTATTCAATTGGCTGCCCTATCTGGCTGAAGAGTTGTGCTGATTAGAATCAGTTTAAGTGAGTGGTTGGCACAGATTTGTGGTGGGACTTTTACTTTCTGAAGCTGGACTTTTCCACCTCTGAGCATAGCATAGCATAGTCAGTACAGTGACTCTGGATTGTCTTACTAACAGGCTTCACCTAGAGGGCAGCTTCATACCTCAAATATGGCACACTCGTCCTTTACAACCCCTTAACCCATAAACCTCGATGTCATTTTCATTGTGCAGCTCCCATTTCCAAAGAGAAATAGGAGCAATAATTTAGCACTGAGGACACCGTGACTCGGTGCTGTTTTTAGTGTGTGGCGCACCAAGGGCCAGTGCCAGTCACCGCACTTACGAGACCCAAGGCGGAACGAGACAAGGAGACCACACAAAGACCATTCACATCTCCCAAAAAAAAACCGCACCCACATTACCGTGAACAATCACTTCTTTAATCCAGTGATTTATGTGTAGTCACTCAGTCAATCAGGTATGTAGAAATAGATACAGTGACTTTGATCTTTCCTAATTTTCTTCTCTACCAATAGGCTTGTGGTGTCATGGCAACTGTGCACCTGTATTCAGTTTAACGGTGACATTCCTGAACATAGTAAGAGCCAACACGGTTGTTGTAAATGTGAACACTGCAACTGGCCCAAAAACGTTTGTTTGGGGGGGAGTAAGGTAAGCATACCACCTGCTCACCTACCCATATGTACACACACGCACACATACACACACACAACCGCACACACATGCAGAAAGATAACCAGTCAGCATACACTGGTCAGATCTGCTCTCACTCCCTTGTGTTGTGTCAACACATTCAAGCAGCTTAATTCAGTCAGAGACCCAAACTTGAACTCCCTTACAGTATGTGCCCCCTTCTCCCTACATCATGCCTCCATGGCTGAGTCTCAAACCGCATACTTTCGTCAGTACAGCGTTCACTTGCATTGTGCCCATGTTTGATGGTTAGTGTTTTCCCAATATCTGCACTACAGTATACTGTATACTTCAACCGAGTATTTGAAGTGTGCTAGTTTGGCGGTTTGAGACCCGTGTCACTCTCTCCCTCAGATCCTATATTCATCAGCCATACTGTACTTCATTTCCTGCTATAAGGTATCTGTCTGTTGTTAGTCGGGAACATTATCAAAAACGCAGAATAAAAATTCAGCATTTGGGAATGGCTTAACAATAGCGGCCTGAGAGTTCAAAAGACATCATTTCAATCTCCTGAAAACTAATAGTAGATGACAAAACATCATATTTATACAACAAATTCCACCAAATGTGGTGGCATTACAACAGTAAGAGCCTCCTTTGACAGACAGTTGAATTTTCTCACACACTGAAGCGTTACAAATGAAGTCATTTATCCAGTGGCCTGCTGTTGCCTCAGCACATGCTAAGAAAAGCTAAGCGAAGCTAAACTAAGCTGAATGAGCACATTCAACAACTCAGCCTCCACGGTGACAACAGAGGCCTGCTGAGAGTGGCCTGCCCCTCAAGTCCAACACATGGGTGGCGATGACAAATCCACCTGACCTCTGCCACCACCACCACAGAGCATGTTGGACACTAAACGGACACGCTCACTCTCTCAACTTGCGACGAGAGGGGGGAAAAGAATGAATGTTTTGCTCCTCCTGAGGTGTCAAGGCTTAAGTGTACAAGTTGAGAGAACTACAAGGAGGAATTTGTGTGTTTAATTTGTGGGTGCTTAGGGAATGCTACCTAACTGCAAGAGCCTGTAAGTCTGTAAGCAAGGCTAGGCCTCCACAGAACTCGTGTATTGCATAAGATTTTTTTTTTAACACCATCATATTCTTTCTGGAGAGGAGAGGAAGGCCTCACATAAACCTTTGCCACAAGATCACATGGAGATACTGTTTACATTGTCAGTCATAGGGCAATGGGAAAGAAAGCAGTCACACGAGGGTCACACACACACACACACACACACACACATACACACACACACACACACACACACACACACACACACATTCACACACACATGCACACACCCCTTAACTAAGTAGCCTTAGGAAGCAACATCTGTCACAAGTGAAGCACTCTCCTGAACTTGCAATGACTCCCATGTTGTGACGCCAGCAAACTGTTCCAAATAATGTGTACACTGTATGTCGCTGTACAGCTAAGCTGGAGGCAACTATTATGTGATACAAGGCCCTTATTTTCAGCTGTCAATGCAGGGTGAAAAAAAGGTGCCATCCCATAGGGAATTTTTTTTTTATGCAATGGCTTTGTTTGAAACCTCAATCATTATAAGACTTGTATACCCCAGCCATAAACATGTTATGATTGATGGCATATAACTGTTGATTCATACAAGTATGCTTCTATCATGACAACTTTATGTCAGTGTTCAAGCAGAAGGTTAAGCCAAAGATGCCTCTGGTTAGAGTTTTCCTTGCCAACAATCTAGAACCCAGTGTATCCATAAAACACTCTAAACTCTATCTCTGAGCGTAGAACTCTGAGTGTGTGGGGGTTCCGTCGTGAGGTGTCCACGCGGCCAGCGTTCTGGTCTGGCGAGCTAAGCTGATGCATATGGGAACGCTCCCCCTCCAAAGCACCGGCTCTCAATCACCAGGCCTCCTGTTGGGCCTCCTGTTGGGCCTCCTTGCGGGGACGCGGCCTGAATGGATTCTCCACAGCCCACCCTGACAAATGGCCCCCGAGCCCAGGAACAGCGGGCTCTCCCAGGCAATAATAAACACCCACAGCACCACCAGAGCCCACAGTCAAGATGTACAGATTCAGGCTCCGTGCGCCAGCACATGTACTGTATACTGTACAGCAGTTCAGTTAAGCCTCATGACAGTAAAACAATAATAATAACAGAGAGGGCAGGGTGTGGATATTTATTAATGCACCCAATGGTCTGCTGATCAATCATGTGGTAGGTGTGTGTGTGTGTGTGTGTGTGTGTGTGTGTGTGTGTGTGTGTGTGTGTGTGTCTGTGTGTGTGTGTCTGTGTGTCTGTGTGTGTGTGTCCAAAGTGACTATCACAGATACTGCAAATACACCGTGCCCCAGATGTGAGGTACATTTCTTATCAGCAAGGATCAGCACTCTCCCTAGGTGGCCTACTGCAGGCAGCCATCTTGCTGTTGATAGCACCCTGACCCTGTTCTTCCGGTGAGCTACAAACCAAACCTGGGTTAAAAAAAAAAAAAAAACACGGAAAACAACACCAACCTGATCATTTCATGGTTGAAGACCATGGTGCCATGTAAGCTCAGCTGATTGAGTATGCCGATTAGCCTCCTAAACACCTAAGGTAACTACAGCAGCTTCACTTCCCGTTTCCAGTACCTTCTACTGTACATTTAGCTATTTAGCACCTCTATTTTCTTATAAGTATATCATTTACATTTTTCAGTTTTAGCAGATGCTTTTATCCAAATCGACGCACATACGTCACTTATATTACAAGGGCCATTGTCATATATCAGCTCCAAGGAAATGAAATGACCTTATTAAATGACATGTTTGCATGCATATTTTGCATTCAAGGACATTGTGAAATAGAGTTCTAGTTTGCCTAATTCTGCTAAACTTATGACTAACATATGACTTTACATACTGTACCAAAAACATTTACTATTATGTAAGACGTTCAGGCTTATTTCAGTCTCCTGAGACTAAGAGGTCTATGCACAATGTGAGATGGTCTAAACCAGATATCAGATAGTATGCTATTATATGTGAATGTGAAGCTGGAGGGAGAATATGTGCTAATGTGTGTATGTATGAGTGCGTGTGTGTGTGTGTGTGTGTGTGTGTGTGTGTGTGTGTGTGTGTGTGTGTGTGAATGGTCCCACATGAAGCATCCATGCATGCATGTGTGTGCATTCAAGCGTGCATGTGCCAATCCTTGTGTGTGGAGGGGGGAGAGTGCATGTTCATGTGTACATGTGCCTGTGCGTCTCTGCGTGGGTGTGTGTGTGTGTGTGTGAGTGTGAGTGTGTAAATGTGTGTGTCTCCGCTCTCCACGCACACACTGACAGCAGGCATGTGGTGTGTAGCTTCAGCTTGTGACCGAAGGAGGGGCCTGACAGGATGACTGGGTCGCTGTTTTAAAGGTTACACTAAACACTGAGGCGCTCTGAGCAAATCACAAGATCCATCGTGAGAAAGACAGAGAGAGAGAGAGAGAGAGAGAGAGGGAGAGAGAGAAGGATGGAGAAAAGAGTTGATTGAATAGGGCAGTGAGAGAGAGAGAGAGAGAGACAGAGTAATGTGATAATGTGAGATGTTGAAAATAGCTTAAATACCTTTTAAAGAAAATGCTGGTGTAAAAATATATGCCTACTAACCCATCACATGCACATTCAGCCACAAACCTCCAACACAATACACACGTTTCCTATTCATGCACAAAGACAGACACGTACACAAGACAAATACATTACATTTCTAAAGAACTCCTTGGAATGTTGAATAATTGTGTATATAAACGTCAGCATTTGATTTGTATGGATTGTAAAGCCGTAGCCTACAGTCATGCAGATGCAGTATGTGTATACTGTATTAGTGTTTCAATATGTCCGTCCTATACGGCCTCTCATACACACCATCACCACCACCACCACTGTCACCACACCCCTCCTCCTCCATCACCCCCAAGAAGTGTAGCAGAGCGCTGCAGGAGTCCTTCCCACCCCATGCGCTCCCTCCAGCTCTCTCTCTCCCTCCCTTCCACTCCCTCTCTTCTCCTCCTTTCCTCTCCTGTCAGCCTCCATCTCTCCCTCTCCTCTTTCTCTCTTCTCCCTCTCTCCTTCTTCTCTCTGGCCCCCTCCACCCCACCCCCTCCTCACACTTGCAACCATTAATTAAGCTCAAGTATTAATGAGAGGCTTCCAGAGGGCTCTAATGCTTTGTTTCCAGTAAATACTAATCACTGGAGTGAGGAGAGACTCCTTCTCCAGAATATAATTCCATCTATTTAACATTCAATAGAGACGCCGAGAGAAGCCTCACCTTATTCCGCTATATCCCCCACCCCCCCCCCAAAAAAAAGGAAGATGAAAGAAAAAAGAAAAAGAAAAAAAGATGAAAGGGAGAAATTGTAGTAAATAGATACCTGCATATGGTAGTATATGCATTGAATGTGTGCGTTGAATTTTAAAGAGAGGTGGAGACACTGTGGTGCCTGAAGGTGCTTCTGATTCAAGCGAATGGTTTTTCGATTTAAACACTAATGTGCTTGGAGGTGATACTGTTTCACATCGTCTTTAAATGACTCAGGGCTCCTTCAGCAAAGTAAATCAGAGATCACTGCTGCTCTTTTGCATTCAAAGACATTATTTTCTCAAACACCTGTAGCAACAATACCAAAATTGACTGGGACAACAGAACCAACAGAGTAGTAATTAAATAACGCTGATAAAACAATTTTTTTTATCAAGCTCGTGTTTTGTTTTGACGGTGAATTTTAATTAAAAAGATGACACATTAATTTGCCTAGAAGTGTCAAGTTCTTATCATAGCAAATACGTTATGCGTACCAAGCAAGGTATTGTTTTTTATTTTTAACTGAAATTAGGTTTTTCATGTGCATGGATAAATTAGCTTTATAGTAGGACGGCTCAGAATAGTTTTTCAGTGGAGTCATGCAAATAGTGATAGACGCCAAATTTGGCATAGTTGTATCTGCACTCTAAAGCAATTTGTCCAATTGGCCATTCGAAAATCCAAGATGGTTGCCATATTTCAAGATGGCTGCCAAAAATTGACCAGACTAAATGTTTTCTTCTCATAGAAATGCATGCACCGGCTCAATTACCCCAATGGTAACAGACAAGGGAGGATCCAACAATTCCAACAGTGCCTCATTTCTGAAAACACCTGGGTACTCATATGCTTTCCTCCTTGTAGCAGCCCTAAAGAGGTTTTTTTTCTTTCTTCAGAGATGGTACGGTACAGTACATCGACTCTCAACAGGGCAGACAGCACTTCTGCCATACACTGGGCGAGGTCACATCACCTGCAATAGTGCTAAGTAACTTTGGCAGTCTTGGATTACTAAACCCCTCCCAGTACTTCATTCGTATATGTGGAGTTAGCTGGCAAGAGATGTGCATTGTTGAGTGCATGGTTACAGAGGGGTTACACTACATCTGAGTTAAATGTGCCTATTGTTCTAAGTTTGATTATTGCCAGGCAGCATAGTGCACATGAACATGCATGCATACAGACAATATTTTTTTCGTGTATGGCATTAAAGCAACACTAAAGCACTCTTCCTCTGTCGCACGCACGCTATTTGTTTATCCAGCAAATAGCGATGTCCACAGACGAGGTAGAGTATGTTGCATGATTTTATGAGAGTATGATATATTGTGACATCGAAGCAAGTCAAATTTGTAGTTAGTTATGTCTCATTTCATCAAACTACAGATACGCTACCCGATCTGGTAAAGTCACATAGTGCGGTTATAGCCGATAGAGGGCCGCGAAGTGAAAGCAGAAGTGCAGTTCACCCTGTTACGAGTTGATGAACCGCTGAAATGATTTTGGAAACATTATTTTAAGGTATGAAAAACTCATTAGTGTTGCTAACAAACCTGTTATGTGGAGGAACACAATAAGCTAGACCACTTCACATCACTGACTGGCAAAGGAGGGAAGATTTTCAAAGACATTCACACTACTGTAACATGCCCTTGAAATCAAGCAAAAGCCTGCCTCAAGGTGATGAGCCTTCTATTTTACATTTATGACTGAACATGATCTTGGATGCCATCAAAATACAGATTGAAAAAATATGTGTGAATGTATTTGACTCTTTCAGAATGGCTCTGACGGAGCGGTCTTGCTCCAGTGCTGTGCTCCTCTGCTGCAGTGGGGAAATACGGCCTCCACCCCATAATAGCCTTGCTCTGTGCTGGCCAGCACCGTGAGCTGCATGCAAACCATTTGCATGCAACAGAGAACTGAGCGTCCCCAGAACAACACACACACACACACACACACACACACACACACACACACACACACACACACTCACACACACACGCAACCTGTCTGAGCCAGTGGCATCCACCTGAGATCCCTTAACCCCCCCCCCCCCCCTCCCTCTAAAGAATACACCCGCTCTCCTTTCCTCCATGTCATGCCTGGATTTCTTCGTTGCAGAGAGCAATAAAACACACACACACACACACACATACAGTCACTGCTCATTGTCAACATCCCTGGATTAGGAGCGTTTGCCTCACCTGTTGCTAGGATACAGTTACCATGGCAATCCTCTAGGATACAGTTACCATGGCAATCCTCTTTTTTTAAGAGAGAGATGGGAGCAACAAAAAGAGAGAAAAAAAATGACAGACAAAAGGACTAGGGGGGGTGGGGGGGGGGATTCAATCACGCTTCCAAATGTAATCACTATTTACTAAATAAAATGACCCTTCTGACGTCAAAGACCTACTTTTATTCCAATCAGTAGGTGATAGCTTTTATATTAATTTTCCAGACAGAAGCCTTATGTGAGGCTGAAGTGTAGCCAAAAGCCCAACCCTCCTGTCGTCAGGCCACTATTCTGCACTGGCTGCAACATTACATACCTCGGTGCCTAAGTGCCTGTGTATACCATGCATGGGTGATTGTGTGTGTGTGTGTGTGGTCTGGCCTCGTCACATAGGAACGTGCAGTCATCCACAACACTCAGAAGCAAGCTTTCTCCGCGACACCGGTGTGTGTAAGCGACACTCACTCTTATGTCAGCGTACGCTAAGACGTGCAGTGGGTCTTCAAGCTGTGTCGGCTTTACGTTATTTTGCAGTGTAAAGTAAAAGTGGATGCGAGTGTGAGTTATATCGTTTTTTTAGTTCATAGTTCACCTATGTGTGGTTGTGTGTGTGTGCATGTATACAGTATGTGTGTGCATGAGTACAGTATACGTACGAGTATGTGTATGTACAGTATGTGTGTGTATGTATGTGTGTGTGTGTGTGTGTGTGTGTTTGTGTGTGTGTGTATGCGTGCGTGCGTGCGTGTGTGTGTGTGTGTGCGTGTGTGCGTGTGTGTGTGCGTCTGTGCACGCGTGAACATCCCTTTTTCATTATCACTCCGTCCTGTCTCTCCTCTTCTCCATCTGTTCCTCTCCTCTCAGCTTCCCTTTCTGTCGTTCCCACCTCTCCATCTCTCTCTCTCACCTCTGCTTTTCCTTTTTTCACAACCGCTGCTTTGTTAATTAGATCCCCCCCCCCCCCCTTCTGCGGAGCCA
>NC_085007.1:10743203-10783203 GCF_963854185.1 Sardina pilchardus | reverse complement strand
GGAATTATCTAAATTGGAGCACTGCAGATGCTTCCATGTTCTGCTAGCTAGTTGCCCCGGGCAGCTACCTGCACTGAGGCTATAGCCTACGGCTACCTTGGCTCACCTGGAGACAAGCCAGCTCTTACTGGTGCGGACCTGCAGCACCTGAGCCTCAAGTCCACCATGTTGTATATTATTTGAGCCTTCCACCACAACAGAATTCTTCACACAATACTCATATCAATGTGGAAAAGATCTGTACAAATCATGTAAAAATCCCACTTGTCTCGCACAACACCTGTATGGTAAATCAATGGTAGTAGTAGTGCTTGGATTTACAGGGTATTTCATTTCAAAACAGAATAAAACCCTGAAAGGGACACTTCACCGATTAACATTAAGCTTTGTACCTTTAGAAAAACAGTCATGTTTTTGAATGGTCATGCATCATTCCCTCAGTTTGCCTTGAGATGGGAGAAATACGGATTTCAATGAAGCCCATGAATAGGACTTCCTGCTTTCAATGATGTAAAATTATGATTTTTACATCATTGAAAGCAGGAAGTCCAACATTGAAATCTGTATATCTCCCATCTCTAGTCAAACTGAGGGAATAATGCACGACCATTCAAAAACATGACTGGTTTTCTAAAGATACAAAGCTTAATGCTAATCGATGAAGTGTCCCTTTAAACATGCAAGGTAGGTGATAAAATTAACATATTTTCTGTGCTACTGTGCAGTGTGGAGAGGCCATAAATGTGTGTGTTAACACAGTATGACGGTTAGAGATACTGTACATTGAATAAAAATGAGTTCACATTAATGAGCTCCTAATAAAATGAGCATTAATAAAACTTTTTCTAAACGGGCCTATAGGCCCAGATATCTAATAGTCCTACTTTAGCCGTCAGTTGTAGTCCGGGGCGTGATTTTAAATTACACTATACACTTTAGAAGGTGTGGAATGTTCACTAATACATCATAGCAATGACTATAATTGCATCATGACTTGTAGCCCAATTACTTTTTTGGTAGATTGTCATAAATCATGTTTTAAAGATATCTTATGTGTCTCTCCCCTATATTAACACGATAGGTGACTGCCAAACTATGGCTCTCTTCTGCTTACCTTGGTTATCTCATGCTTTTCCAATATTTTCACGTTAGTAAGTATGTGGAAGTAAATCTATGAGCGTGGGTGGTAGGGCTATCTGGACTGGGGGGCATCATATGACCCTTCTCTTTCCCAGCCAGCCCCATGCACCTTCCAGCCACAGTGTCTCCTCTGTGGAAGCTTATCTGTGCCATTTAATCCACTCATAATTATAATCGCTATCCAAAAACAGGCACATGCACTTGGCTCACTGGCTCACTGGCTTAGCACATTTGATATTAAATCAGGGGCTTGAGAGCATCGGCCACCCAGCCCAGCACAGAGACTCTCTCACACAGGATCCTCCTCTGACGAGGCGTGGCCCTGATCCGGCCTGAGTCTGGGCCGGAGGCGGCAGCTCTCTCTTGGTTAAAGGGAAAGACCGTTTCAGACTAATCACTTTAGGTCCAAATCGTGATCACTGTAATCATTATCATCTGATCTCCCTGGCGGGGGATTTTTTTTTTTTTTTTTTTTTTTTTTTAGTTAGCAGTCGATGGAAGTTTTGGGAATCAAGGTGGAACGTATCTGACCCGTGAGGTTTTATGGGATTTAACGAACGTCCTGAATCTGGGTCAGCTAAACAAAATGTACTGAAACTGAAAAAGCGACTGTTTTCAAAGGGGAGAAGCATGCAAATAGTCATTAGGGTAATGATGAGAAATGTGTTAGAAGACAGATCTGGGACAGTCGGATGTTAAGAGAGACAATCAGGGAAAAGGAGTACCTCAAGAACGGCTATAAGGCTGGGAGAACAATATGAAGAAAGGATGTCTGCAGGCGGAAGCTAGAACCATCAAATTATAAAAGGAGTGCATTGTGGGTAGTTGTGAGTAGTTGTGAGTAGTTACCAGAAAACATGAATCAACATACTTTCACACACGGGCACACACACACACACACACACAGAGCTCTTTTATCGAGATTAGGTTACAAAAAGATAACGAAAAACCAATGGTGAGAAATGTACCTTATCACATATACACAAACACACGCAGACACACACAGATACACACACACACACACACACACATTCACACTCTCTCTCACACACACACACACACACACACACACACAATGTGACCATTCACAGAGTCACTGAAAAGGCTCAATGTCTAAACCTGACAATCCTTTGAGTGTTCTGATGGCCTGCGTCATAAATCCAAAAAGACAGAGGCTTGTTTGACAAAACAGCTTCTCGGCACACTCCTGTCCACACAAACAAGGCCTGGCTCTGCACAGAATCAGATCTCCCTTAGCCTGCGGTACCAGGTGACAGAACTAATCACAGCCTGAGCAAGTGTGTGTATTCATAAGTAACGTGGATCGAGGGAAGACGACGCAGGTCGCTCCTGCTGGCGGGTGGTTTGATGACTGATTCATGAGAGCAGCGCAGGTGCCAGGCCTACGTCTGCTCACCCCCATCCCCTAGTTCCCCACTACCAACGCACACACACACACACACACACACACACACACACACACACACACGACACACACTCGACACACACACACACACGACACACACTCGACACACACACACACACACACACACACACACACACTCGACACACACACACTCGATACACACACACACACACACACACGACACACACACACACACACACACACACATACACACACACACACGCACACACACACGACACACACACACACACACAACGCACACATAAGCCTGTGCAAACGAACTGAGCTCCCACTCCCCTTTCATCCGTTCGGTCGTCATGCTCCTTCGGCACAGGCTGTACCTCGTTAGTGTATTAATGATCACCTGAGCTTAATTAAAGGTGGGATGGAGGTGAGCAAAGGGCTCTGGTGGGTTTCTTGAACTGCGGGAGCCCAGTAGGGGGAAAATCATTAAGTGCTATTCTCTCGGCCCCTACATAATTAACACATACTGTAGTATATCCCACCAGGCCTATAGGCTATGCAACAAAGACATATATAAGCATACATGTACAGTATATGACAAGCGGTGTACAGAAACGTCTGCATAAATGTTTTAGGAAGTCTTAAGGAAGTTCTGAGTATTATTAACAATCAGTGTCAGCTTAAAAGGGTAATATTTCTCTCAGAGGAGCAGCCCTCCATTCCTGTGATTTAGCACTCAGCTTTTCTTATTCATGCTTGTAAACTGAGCCTGACGTTCTATGCAGGGTTGTGTTTCTCTCACAAACCCCCAGAAATTGACTGTGTAAATTGACCAAAGGGGGAGTGTGTGAAAGTCCACGTCGCTTCCCACGTACCGGTCAGTGACATCCCCGCGAGACACTGAGCTGACAGGTTCTCCCCTCAAATCAAAATTACAGGGTTGCAGGGCAGAGAGAGGGACAGACACACACACACACACACACACGCGCTGGAAATATGACACGATTCCTGCCGGAGCCCCTTGACATGATTCTAACAACTCAAGTGTCAACATTTTCTGAGATCCTCTTTCTCTCTGTCTCTCTCTCTCTCTCTCTCTCTCTGTCTCTCTCTCTCTCTCTCTCTGTCTCTCTCTGTCCTTGAAAAGCATCCTGGCCCACATCCGAACTGTAAAGCTCTTAGTGCTCCCGGGATGCCACTCCTTACCCAGTGTGCCCCCTTAAGTGGCATTGTTTACCCAGCGTGACCCTACGGGCACCACCCCACATACTCAACGATCCCCGCCGCTGGCACCAAGTCCCCCTCAGCGTCACAACACAGCCCTGGCTTTGTACGCTAAATAGCGGGTTATGTAAGCGCCGTCAAAAGCGCAATGGCATCTCTGTGTTATTGATGAACGCCGAGAGTTACATAAGGCCTCTCTCTCTCTCTCTCTCTCTCTCTCTCTCTCTCTCTCTCTCTCTCTCTCTCTCTCTCTGCCAGTGACTTAGAGCGATATGCCCAGGACCTACTTCAATCCAACGTCTCACTCACCAAACAAAAATATTGACATGTGTAAATGAACACATAGCCTATATCTCTCTCTCTCTCTCCCACACACACATATAGACACACACCGTCATACAAATATACAGACACGAATCGATACACTCCAAAAACCCAAGCCAATTCGAGACCATGCACACCCACCCACCCACACACACACACACACACACACACACACCATCACACAGATACACAGACACAAATCAAGACGCTCCAAAACCCCAAGAAATTCTAGACATGCATGCCCACACACACACACACACACACACACACACACACTAACTCTCTCTCACACATACGCCCACAGACACACACACACACAAACACAAACAAACTCACACATTCGTAAATGTAGCTCACCACATGACCTAGAAACATATCTCAGGAGCGAGTGTGTGCTACTAGCCCACAGACAGACGCTGACGAGAGCCTTGAGCCAGGGAGATCAAAGGTCTCAGGGCCCACCGTTCCTCACGCCGCACCTGGCCTGCTTTGTTTTGCCTGCTGAGAAGCCGCTCCTCGTCTCCGAGACAATGTTTAATCACGGCAATCTCTCTCCCGTTCACGTTGGTTAGCTTGTTAGTTATGGAGCTGCCTGTTGCGCGACCGAACCTTTCATCATCTGATTCGGCGCTGAATTTCATTTGGAACCACCACGGACCCACTTAGCTCACTCTGGCGGCTAGATAAAAGGGGCTTTTTTAAACAGGGACCTGCCTAAGCACCGTTCTTATACACTAAATCAGGTGCTAATAAGTGGGAAGGCTCAAATTGTGTCTCAAACTGAGGAATCGAGAACCTGCCGGTTCCTGTGTGCTATTTTGCGCTAAAGCTATTTGCGCTAAAGGTTCTCTGAGGGAGTTGCTGGTGGAAGGACTGTGCACGTGGGTGAACTATCCAAAGACCAAAAGACTCGTCTTTTGAGTCAAGACTCGAGAGTGGGAAGGCTCAAATGTGAGGGACACATGAAACACAGTGCACTGGACCACAAATGGACAGTTTGGGGCGGAATGTGTGGTTGGCCCCTACAAGAAAGATTAACTTTTAGGACACTAGCAGTTTTGCAAATGATTCATGAGCTTGGCCAGCATGATGAACAGATCTCAAAGCAAACGGTTGCACTCTACACCAACCAGTCTGGCACACACAGTGAAACAGTTGGCTGCACAATATTTGGAAACACCTTTGCCCAGGTGACGTCTGGTAAGGGTAAATATTAATTTACAGTAATTTCCTGTATACTGGTCGTATTGTGCATAAGCCAAAGGACAGTGTTTTATGCAAATTTGTATGTGTTAACCACACCCATGTTCAGTATAACCACAGTATCTAATAGCACAATTAATTAGAATCAAATCCTGCTCTAATTATAAAGAAGAATGAAGAAAAGAAATGCAGTCTCATTTATAGCCCGGCGTTGAGTGTTAACCTCATAGCTGACACAATTTTGCAAAATCAATGTAGAAACCTCCGTTAATATGCGGGAAATTATAGTAGAAGGTCGAAAATGCAAGTATAGGTTATAGGCTACCTTATACGATCAGGAGTAATTGCAAGACTGTTACAGTGCAACACCTTCATTTTGATCTCTCGTTCACTTCCAGGCTATTCCATCACTCTCTCAGCTCTTTCTATCCCTCCACCTCGTCTCTCCACCACTCCCCTCTCCATCTCTCTGTCTCCACTCCTCTCCATTTCACCATCACTCTCTCTCTCTCTCTCTCTCTCTCTCTCTCTCCATGCCTTTGCTTTTCCTTCATTAATTATTCTGATAATGAGGGGCCTCATCCATTTCAGCCCGGCGTGACTCATGTCCCAGTTTTGCCATCCGTAATGGACTGGTCCACAGGGCCATTTGATAGGACAGATGCACCGACGCGCTGATTTATCGCAGGGTTGGGCGTCAGCATGTTCTTAATGGGGCCCGGGTTTCATCGGAGCTCCGAGTCTCTGTGGCACATTCGACGCCACGAAGACAGAGTGATAGAGAGAGAGAGAGAGAGAGACAGACAGAGAGAGAGAAAGAGAGAGAGAGAGAGAGAAAGAGAGAACATTAAAGAAACATAGGCAGGCATTACTCATGGTGGCGGCTGTACAGAGATGCTTCACAAACATGTCACTTGCATGCTGCTTTCCCTGTTTAGGAAGTCTGTTTTCCCGAAGGAGACGGCGCGGAAACAGCCACCAAAGCTCCTTAATGGACGTGTTTGAATGACGTGTTCTCCCACCCCCTGCACCGATAAGAAAGTTCATCCACGAGGCGTGCATATTTATTTGGCAAAGCTGGCTTTTTGAGATGATTTGGAAAACTACTGTTCCACAGGCTTGAACCGCCACGGAATAATAGGAAACTGTCATTTCACGGACATGGACTGGCGTGCCTTGGACTGTCTGTTCTACAGCAAAAACAGCTGTGTCCCGACACTGCAGTTGTCAGTTTTTATCAAATGACTTTAATGAAAAACGTGTGTGTATGTGTGTGTGTGTGTGTTTCTCTTTCTGCCTGCCTCTCTCTCTTTCTCACACTCTCTCTGCAGCTGGCAAATCATATCACATTTGTCAAACAAGTTTTATTCGCTGAAATCTGTGGTAATTGCTTTGTTTGCTTGTGCCATCATACCATTGTGTCTATAACAAACACAGCAGTTGTGGACGCCACAAGAGAAGTGATCCTGGACCACAGCCATTGGCCCAGACCCATCCCTCACTGAAAAATTCTATAGTAATTCAATTGTATACCATCTTATTCACAAGTATGTGCCACTGCAGTACTGTTGGACCACATAGATAGATAGATAGATAGATAGATAGATACTTTATTGATCCCCAAGGGGAAATTCAAGAAATGTTGTGTGTTCAAGACATGTACACAAGTATATTGCATTCATGTATTAGTAGTGTTTATATCATCTTGAGATTCTTAAGATCATTTTCCATGGACTGTTTTGCATGTAGAAGCTCACGGCAGAGAAGTCGAAAGATAAAATCGGCTCAATAGCGTTGGTATGTTAGTGGCGTTATCACATGCTTATAGACGTAGAGGAGGTAACAAAATAGCTGTGGTCGTTTGTCACAGGATAGGGGTCACATGTAGTGCCACCCCATGTCGACCTCATGACTTCAGGATCCATCGCAGTCTGATCTAATAAGCATACTGACCTTACGAGCCTATGGCACAACTGACAATAATATCCATTATGCTAATGGTCATATGTTAATAGCTGCATTAATGTCATCTTATTATTGACACTAATGCTTGCGGAGAGAGTTATTGATTAATGGACAGAGGCTGTTATGCATGAGTGTGGATGGGTGTGATGAATGATATGGGATCGGTGTGACTAAGGGAAGAGCGCCAAGGAGAGATGTGTCTGTCTGGAAGCTGCTCAATATGCTGCGGTCACTGTGAACGGAATGCTCCGGTAAAGGGAGAGGATTGTGGGTAAACTGTTACCGAGCGCAGTCAAGGACATGGTATAGAAAACACGCCCACACTACACATGACACATACAGCACACGCACACTCTCACACACACACAACAAACACCCACACACCTACACACCCACACACTACTACTACTACTGCAACACGCTACATACTACACATATTGTCATTTGTTTATACAGTACCTTATGTAACAATCTTTCTTTATTTTTATTTCATTATTGCCTTGTCAAAGACTAGTCTTTCTTGAACGTAATTGCCATTTCTAAGCTCTCAGAGGGAAAACCTCTCATCATTGTTCCTTCGCAATCTCAAAGGTGCAGAATGACGTGCCATTACAATACATTTCAAAGAACCAGCCATGGGATCTCCTGTCCAGGAGTTAATTAGCTTCACTCTTTTCTTTTCTTCTCTCCCTTTCCCCCCTCTCTCTCTCTCTCTCTGCCTTTCTCTCTGTCTTTCCCTCTCAATTGAAAGCACGAGTTTGAAATCTCTGGCTGTGGAAAAGCAGGCTCTTCCAGTCGCACCGTGACGTCAGCACATTTGATAGAACACGCATGACCTAAATCAGGCATTTAGCTCTGAATTCCAAGACAGCGTTCCGTGGGCAGGACAGAACCCAGGCAAGATTTTAAAGGGACAGAGAGGGTCTTTCAGAACCGAAGAAAACAGAACTCCTTCAACAACACCTACACATATGGGCACGCACATGAACACACACACACACACACACACAAAACAGGGAGTTAGTCTTAACAATTTAAACTCTGTGGTTACATTATGTAATTAGTCAATATATATAAGCACGTTTTTATGATAGACTTCTCAGGAAAACCAGGCAAGATTATCCAGATTATCTGTAGATTAGGACCAGAGTCTAACACGCAGGATTTCAATTAACAAAGTGGGAAGTTACGAGCGGGAGTGAGAGGAGGATAGTTACTCTTAAACCATTAATCCAAATGAGAGCAGACTATTGCACAATAAACAGGTCAGAATGTAGCTGCACTTTCTGTTTTGCGCTTATAAAAAGTGTAGTCTCTCTCTTTCTCTCTCTGTCTCTCTCTCTCTCTCTCTGTCTCTCGCTCTCTCCGTGTATGTATGTGTATGTGTATGTGTATGTGTATGTATGTGTGTGCGTGTGTGTGCGTGTGTGAGTGTGTGTGTGTGTGTGTGTCTTCTCTATGTCTGGATCAGCGTCTGAGCAGTTCAGCCCGGGCAGCTTTCTCATCAAGGCCCGCAAGCACACAGCAGCTTCGTATTAGTCCAGAGCCTCAATCTTGTCTTGTGTAATTACTGCACACAAACCGACAGACACTCACAGCAAGGTTTGAATGGTCACACTGCGTGACGAGCGGCAATGTGAGGACATTGACCGACGGCGACATTACAACTCACAGCTTGCCGCCAACGGATATGCCTCGGAGATAACAGCCAGCGATGATACATCGGGACCAAAACCCCGGAGTCTGGGAGTCTGCTGGATTGAAGGGTTTTGGCATTAGATGGATTATTATATTGAATGCAGCCTGGCCTTTACGCTTGACCACTGGTCACCAAGCAAATCCATGCCACCCAGTAAAAGCCTTTTAATCAATCAGTTTACATTGTCAATGTATTCTGTAGTTAAGTGAATTGCTCTGTGTACACCAGAAAAAAATCTCTGAGGGCATTTTTGTCGGGCCAAAAATGGTGATGTAGAGTTTGTGGAGATGGGGTAAACCCCTTCTGCTGCTGTCAGCACGAAGAACAGGGTGACTATATTTTTATCAGCAATCTCCATCAACCTCTGTCAGAGGGTAGCAAAGAAGCATGGCAGAGCACTACAAATCTCCCCCACCCGCCCTCTGAGACTTCTCTCTCTCTCTCTCTCTCTCTCTCCCTCCCTCCCTCTTCGTCTCTCATTTGTCCCTAAGCAGCAAGAGGAACCATGGATGGGTGAGAGTGGTGGAGACGGTATCCGTTTCAGAGGCTGAGTTCCATTGGAGGACCTTTGCTACTCTGAACAGAAACACTCACTTACTGTACATGGAAATGGAAGCATTCGGTACTTTCTGTAGTTTCAGTTATTCAAAATGAAACCCCTGTTATGTTATTCAAAATGAAACCATCCCAATAGTTCCCCTGTCAACATTTCCAGCTAAGCCAGCCTTTTTTACTGGGGCCTGGACTAGAAAAACATAAAAGTGCACTGTGAGATGATGTCGCTGATGACTGTAGTTCCGGTGTTCAATAAATCTGCCTTTCTGCCTCCTCTCTCAGCTCCCCAGAGTATCATTGTTCTTCTGCAACATGCCCTTTTTATTGATTCCTAAATGTGATGTTCTATATTGCCGCATTCTGCACACCGCGTGGTGCTTCCTGGCACTTTGAGAAGCATGTTGGTTGCTGTCAGAGAAACACTGGCATTGCCCACGAGAGTACACTCTTATGGTTAAAAACCTAGATATGACCAAACCCTATTTGCTACCGAGTCCAGACAGCATGACGGAAATAAACACAAGGGAGAGAGAGAGAGAGAGAGAGAGAGAGAGAGAAATATATATTTTTCTTCTTTTACCACTGGGGCCAAATTAGACAGCCCAGGTACAAGGCTGACAAGGGAGCAGCCAGCTAGAAAATCTTAGATGTGGCAGGCAGACGAGCAGTCGGACGGATGACAAAACAACAGTGACGACGACGGCAAGCTCCAAAATGTGCCAGTATCCTCTGTCTCGTGTTGTGACTCATTCCTGGTATTCTAAGCGTGGCCCACGTCACCGGCCATGTGAGACGAGAGTGAGATGAGACGAGAGAGAGAGAGTGAGAAAGAGAGAGAGAGAGGAATATATATATAGAGAGAGGGAGAGAGAGCGGGAGAGAGACAGAGAGCAAGAGGAATATATATAGAGGGAGAGAGAGAGCAAGAGGAATATATGTATATATATATATATGGAGAGAGGGGGGGGGGCAGAGAGAGAGAGCTCTTTATGCTTTGGCAACACAGTAACGCACCAGTCATGCTAATAAAGCAACATTGAATTGAATTGAATTGAGAGACAGATAGAGAGGGAGGGAGGCGGTCATCGCTGCTCAGTGTTTTGCCTTTGCATAATGCAAGATCCCTTTTTCCCCACTCACAGTGACTGCTCCTCCCCATCAACGGCGCCTCAGTATTTGCCAACTGCTGTGGCAGTCACGGCCCCAACAGAACAGACTCAGTGACTCTCTCTCTCTCTCCCTCTCTCTTTCTCTCTCTCCCTCACTCTCTCTGTCCCCCTGCCGCGTTTTCTTTTTCTCTGCTCCTCCACTTCACTTACTCTGTTCATCTATCTGTTTCCCCTCCATTTGGTCGCGCCTTTGTTTGAGCAAGGTCATAAAACAGTTGGGGGAAATGTGACTGTCCAGCCTCCCTGTTGCTTTAAGACTGATTGCAGAGCAATTGCTCACACCCCAGCTGCTGCTGTTATTGCCATGGCTACGCGACTAACAAAGGTCTCAGTAACAGTGAAGAGAGCCTTCAGCAGAATGACAGTAAGAAACACTCAGAGAGAGAGAGAGAGAGTGAGTGAGAGAGTGCAAAAGAGAGAGAGAGAAGGATAAGAGTAAAAGGCGAGAGAAGAAGACAAATGTAGGAGAGAGGGAGAGAGAGATAGAGAGATGAAAGATGTTTGGGAGAATAAGGGATGGTGGCGTAGGGGGACAAAGAAGGATAGAGTGAGACTAAGATTGAGATGGCTTGTCCTGAAATTGACGACAGCCCCATCCATCAAGGCCGATCTAAAGGAGGGAGCAGCCAGTGAGCCAAGGAGGATGGAAGGGGGAGCGGACACAGTGTGCCCCCGATGGCAAAATATGGCTTTGATAAAAAAGTCTTGATTGAAGCATCTGTGTTTGACTCTTCGTCAATGCAGCTGACAAATTCTTCAGCCCAAGCCGGGGCGCAAAGCTGTAGTCCTGTTTAGGCCTAACACTGACACCTCATCAATTTTATATCAAGCGACGGACAGAGGGTCAATAATCTTAGACTAATTTAGCATTTGAAGTATATTTTTGAGCTTTTTTGCCTTTATTTGTATAGGACAGTGAAGTGTGAGACAGGAAGTACTGTAAGTGGGAGAGAGAGATGGGGTGGGATCGGGAAATGACCGCAGGCCGGACTCGAACCGGTGTCCCCGTGGGCACTCGGACCCGTATATGGTATGAGCGCTGTAGCCTTTTGCGCCACAGCACCCCCCAGCATATGAAGTTTTAGCAGCTTTTTCCACAGTTCAGTCCTAATTACAAGCACTAAATCAGTCGACCCCTCACTGTTCGACACATGGTAAGATTTACCCATTTGCTGGGGAGATAAACTGTTATCAAACTGAGGCACATCCCTGCCTTTGGTTTTACTTGCTTGTGAGTACGACACTCATGGAATGCTGGTAGTAGGCCAGGGGTTTGTAGCCTGTCTGTAGCTGAAGCTAACTGTCTCCCAAGTCGACCCTCACGCCGACCCTAAGTTCCACTAAGCATTCCACGCATAGCGTTTCAAAAGCCATATGCATTTTTTCCATTTGTTTTTCAAATAATACTCATCCACGAACATGGTTGTTATGTCAACATTCAGAGATTGTGGCAGAGGTATCAGGCTACCTCCTTCCTCTACATAAATAATGAATTCTTTTCTTTCTTTTTTTTCTTTTTGAAAAAAAAAAAGCAATTGTTGTTCTTTCCCTCAGGTTATGACTAATGTGCTGTTCAAAGAAATATGTCTGTCTGAGCTCTGGCTCAGTGTGCAGTGAGAAAAGCGAGTGTTTTTTATCTGTCACGAGAGATTAGGTTCTAAAAGGAGAGTAAACGGAGAAGACGTCATTCTCCCTCGGTCATATGGCCTTGACGGAGGGGGGAGAGAGGTTCCCGGTGACGTGTCACTCCGTTCAAATCAACTTTATTTGAATTGCGCCCTTTTTGTTGAATAAATTGTCACCTAGCAACTTCAACCAGAATCAGAGCATCATCACCAACCACCACTCTTCCCTCCCACCCTCCTCCTCCAACCCCTTTTCCACTCCAAAATCCAAGCCCAGGGCGACAATAGCAAGGACAAATCAGGAAGAAACATTGTTAGCCATCTGTCCTCCGGTTGGCACCATTCTAAGAGGGAATGAGGAATGTACTGTCCAACGTGAGCCAAGATGGCCGCCACTGCGGTTACAGCCATAAGTAAGTCTGACCCGCCATGAATTATTAAACTGGAGATTTTATCTGACGGCCCTGTCTGGACACTGGCTACAGACAAGGTTTCATTCCCAAACATCGCCTGAGGTCTGTGTGTGTGTGTGTGTGTGTGTGTGTGGGTTGGGGGGGCGGCATACAGTACTGTACTGTACATGTGCATGTGCGCGTGTACATGTGCATATCTGCATGCATATTGTAGATGTGAATGTGTGTGTGTGTGTGTGTGTGTGTGTGTACATGTGCCAATGGCTCAGCTTATCTACAGTACACGCCTGTGTGTACATTCTGTCTGCACTTTGGTGTTTATAGGGACCTTTCTCGTGTCCCCTCGGCCTCACTCAAAAACCTATCGAGGCCCACACACAAAAGAGCCTTTGGCCCGCTAACCCCTAGCCCCCTGGGAACCCTGAATACCAAGACCCAGAGCTGCGTGCGCACACACACACACACACACACACACACACACAATCACACACACACACACACACACTCACACACACACACACACACACACACACACACACACACACACGCACACACACACATTCACCAGTGGGCCAGTCCCTCCCAGGCTGCCAGCCTCTCCAGCATCACAACACAAACAACATGAGCCAGTGTTCCTGATGGATTGGTCCAATAACAGGGGGCCTGTTCAGACTAATTTAGTTTGAGTATGTATGTGTGTGTGTGTGTGTGTGTGTGTGTGTGTGTGTGTACATGTGTGTTTGTGCGTATGTATATGCACAATATGGGTATGCGAGGTATTCTGTGATGTGTGTGTGTGTGTGTGTGTGTGTGTGTGTGTGTGTGTGTGTGTGTGTGAATGTGTGTTTAGGATTAATGTACAGTATGTGTGTGTATTTGGTAGATTGCTCTTATGATAACATAACTGTGCTATGCATGCCTGGCCCCCAGGGTGTCTGTACCCCCCTCCCCTCCCCCCCACACCACACCACACACACACACACACACACACACACACTGGCCTCACTGGTCCCATCCCGTGAGATGATGGGGTAGAGGGAGTGTGTGGGTAAACCCCCCCGCCCGTCTCCCAGTCCCAGAGAGTCCCATAGAGCACAGCGGCTCACACACTCTGTCACATGTCCCGCCGCGCTGACAATGGCACGACTGTCTGAGCCCAGAGCGAGAGGGGACGGACCGCCTGTCTGCACTGGGAGAGCAGTGTGTGTGCGCTGTGTGTGAGAGTGTGTGTGTGTTGTGTGTGTGTGCTGTGTGTGAGAGTGTGTGAGTGTGTGTGTGTGTGTGTGTGTGTGTGTGTTTGCGTTTTTTTTGTGTGTGTGTGTGTGTGTTTGTGTTTTGTGTTTGTATTTTGTGTGTGAGTGTGTGTGTGTGTGTGTGTGTGTGTGTGTGTGTGTGTGTGCGTGCATACATTTACTGTATCAGGTACAAGTCTGCAATAATATGATTGTTACTGAACACTGACCCCTAATAATCAGGCCTTTTGCTGAAGTCAGTTGAGGATACAGGATCTGTAAGCCCAGCTAAATCGCACTGCAATGGGCGTGCAGCTGGTCGGCGATATGATGCGCTACATGGTCATCTCGCGCTCTCTCGTCTTGCCTCACTTGTGCAACTCTTTTTCTCTGTCGATTGTTATCTTGCTCTCTGTCTCTCACCTAGTCATGCTATTTCGTCCTCTCCACACACACACACACACACACACACACAGGCACACGCACACACAGGCACACATACACACACCTTCGATAGCATAACTGTCAAGGTGGTAAAATCGCCACAGGAAAAGAGGAAGTCTGTGTCTACATGTCTGGCTTTCTCACCCACAGTCCCTGAGGCAACCATGCCTTCCTGAGTCTCCATAGCCCCTTACTAACACCATGACGGGTACAGCCAAGCCCTCTCCGTAGCCTCCAGTGCCCGACGTCTTACCATGGCCCCTATACGCTTCCCTAAGGCTGGCTGCGGACTGCCGGCGTGGCGTGAGCGTGGCGTGAGCGTGGCGTGTCTTGTCTTTTGCGGCGCTTTCTCTCTTTATTCACACCAGAAACTGTGTCTGTGTCTGATGTGGCACTGTGCCGGCCCCCCTCTGTCTATTAAAACGTCTCCTCACTGCCTCTTTCGAATGGAAACGCTTCCGAAACGCTTCCGAAACGCTTCCAAAACGCTTGTGTGTCGCGTGAAAAAGCAGTGCTAATAGGCCTGTTTCTCGCATGCTCCCGTTGACATGGGAACCGAAACGAAAACGGACACGCCACACACAGCTGACACGCTCACGCCACGCCTGCAATCTGCAGCCGGCTTAAAGCGTCACTGTGCAACGTTTTTTTTTTTTTTGTGAAGCGACACAATGTAATTCATTTACTTAAAAGAAGGTCTATAAACTCATTTTGACGGCACTCTAACTTACAAAAAGGAGAATGGAGTGTCTTGCCAACGCACAGAATGCCAAGCACTACACTATGTAACGTTACTGTTGCCGGTAGGGGCATGACCCTTTTTGTTGGTTTTAGATTAATTGGGTATCCTATTACACTGCGAGACATTCAAATCTAACCAATATTAAGATCAAAAAATCTATTGGGGATTGTTTTTAGTATGAGGAGACTTATCTACCTAGATAGCAAGAGGCTGGCGGACCACTGATGGCCCACTGATGGCCCACTGTTGGCCCACTGTTGGCCCACTCTCGGTCCACTGTCGGCCCACTGGGGGCAGATCTGGTGGTCCACTGGCGTCTTGCACACCGGTCCTCTGGTGGCTTACTGACCAATGCCCCCACTACTTTGCTACTATTGGTCTATAATCTTTTTAATTTGTTCAACTATACTTCATCCATCATTTTAATAACATGTCATGTCTTTTCTTAATATTCATGACAAGTTAAATTGAAAGAGATGGTGGTTCAATGGCGAAACACAAGTGTCACCCAGTGTCATCTGCCAATCTGATTTTGCCATCTGGTATAGCGCTCTCTCGAAAGATCATTTTGATTTAATTTTAGAAGACTTTGACTTATTTCAAGGAGTCTTATCATGACAAATTTGCTCAATGCACTGGCAACCAAATTTGTTTGTTTCCAGGATTATAAATAAGTCAACGTCCTCTTAAATTAAGTCAAATGATTTTACACACATGTGACAGATAAACGACCACCTGTCATTTACACAAGCCGTTTAGGACCCTCAGTGTTGTGTGCTGGGTTTGGAAAGCCCACATGGAAAGTAAGAACAGCTTTTATGACACAATGATGGTAAATACACCAGCTAGCAAGTTAGCTACAGTACCTTTGACAGCTGAGCAGATATGGGTGGATGCTAGGCTGTTAGATATTAGTTAGCTTACTCGCTAGTTAGTTAGCTTTCACACATGCCTTTATACAGCCACCTATATGCTTTCACTCCCTGATATAAGCATATAGTGCTCTCCATACAGTCATGGAGTCACACAAGAAAGTCACATAAATACCCTCTTCACACTACACAGACACACAAATGTAACACAACTTAGGCAAATATCCAATAGGATTATCTTTTTTTCGTCTTTGCTGAATCCGGCGCCACTTCTAAAACATCTGTCAGGCCCGTATCCTGCAATCTAATCCTTTCTAATTGAAATGCTAAATTTGGACAGGATTTATTTTTGGCGAGAGATGGGTTGTGGCGACGATGATGACGTTGACGGGAAAGAGGAGGCGGAGGTAAAGAGTGGTGCGCTTTGCATGATGTGTCGTCTCTGCTTTGGGAAATGTCACTGGTGGCACGGGAAGCCCGAATGGAGAGATCGCTTTACGTTCCAATCAAAGTGACCACGTGGAACCCCGGGCGCCGGCGAAGTCGTCTGGCTCACCCCCCAAAAAAACATGCCTCCACCCCATGATGACTCATTCCCGAAAAAGTCCGTATTATGACACAAATGATAAAAGCCCTTGCTCAAAACGGACATGTGTGACGTGTATGAACTGTGGCAAGTGTCATGACAGCAGAACGCCAAAGCCTGACCCTTGTGATGTGTATCATTTCTCTGATCAAATGTCTATCAAATCAGTGGGTGCTGTGGTGCCACTGGATACATTGCCCACACCACATTTGGGTCCGCACACGCCCACGGCGATCTGGGTCACTTCCCGATCCCACCCCATCTCTATCTCCCCCACTTGCTTCCTATATCACTCACATCACTGTCCTATCAGATTAAAGGTACCCCCGAAAAATCTATCTATTAAATCTCAGCAAATGTACTGATAAGGAGAGTGCAAAATGCTGCTTCAATCCTATGCAGGAACAGTGTGGGTGGTGGGAGTGATTGAGCAAGGCACCTAACCCCCAAATGCTCTCTAGGTGCTGGATCAAGGGCTCCCCACTGCCTGGGGTGTGTATGTGTGCCCCTAGTAGTGAGTCCACTGCTCAAGTGTATTTGTGTGTATGTACAGTATGTGTGTGGGTGTACACTACCCCCGGATGTTTCATTATGTTCTGCCTATATCTAGACTAGGATATACATAATGACGATTAAAGCAGTCTTGCTTACTTTTATTGAATATACGTGCAGTTAACGTCTCCACCTTACAAGTCCGCGCGTGCCGTGTAACCCTTAAAACAGTCCCCGTACAACAGTACAGTAAATAAACAGTCATATTGTTACACCGGATGGAGAAAATGCAGAGAACAAATGTGTTAAAGGACTAATAGAGTATAACGTAGATAGCTTAAAATACCAACACATTTGACAGATCACCTTGGGAAGCTACAGTAGGAGGTGTCTGTCAATCCAATGAAAAAGGAAATGGGTGTGTTAGTTGTGTGTGTGACATCCCCCGATGTGTGTGTGTGTGTGTGTGTGTGTGTGTGTGTGTGTGTGTGTGTGTGTGTGTGTGTGTGTGTGTGTGTGTTTTATGTGCTGGTCTTCAGAGGTCAAATATGGAATAAGACCTACAGAGCTGCTGTGTGCTGATGTTTTTTTTTACAACAGTAAATAACACTGAATCTGTTGACAAAACTGACAGCATTAATATTGTTTACCCAGGCTCCTCTCTCTCTCTCTCTCTCTCTCTCTCTCTCTCTCTCTCTCTCTCTCTCTCTCTCTCTCTCTCTCTCTATGTCATGTCGTTGTGTCTTCTCTATTCTCTCACCACTGGTCTTCCTCTGTACCTTGTGTCCTGCACCCCCCATCTCTCCTTTCCTCTGTTTTTTGCCCCTTCCTCCTCTCATCCATATGCCTGAAGATCATTTTGACACAAGCTCTATTTTGAGGTGTATCACTCTCTCATCTTCTGTCCTTGTTCTTCTCTTCCCCTTTCCTCTCCTGCCCTCCTCTCTTTCCCTCCACTCCCTCTCTCTCTCTCTCTCTCTCTCTCTCTCTCTCTCAAGGAGCTGATTGTACAAATGAACATGGTAGTTGAGGAACTCAACATAATGTGTCCTTAAAAATGTCTTGGCTACCGTTTAGTGGCTTCCGCTGACAAGATAAATGGTAGAATGTGACGTGAATGATATGAAAGACACGTTTTCTATCAAAGGCACAAAACCTGTTGCCATTGACAGCGGTCATTATATAAATATAATAATTTAGATTTAACAGACCTACGAACGTTGGGAAGGCCCATTCTGGAACTTTCTGCAGCACTATGAAGAGCTGTGTAATAAAGAACTAATACAGGCGTACACATACACACACAGAAATATACAAACTCTCAATCACTAACAATCACAGAACTACAAACTCTCTCATACACACTAGGGATGGCGAAAACTACTAATTTTCTTGACCGACCACCGAGCCTCATTAGCCGATTGAAACCGGTTAACCGATTCGTTTAAAATATTCTACGCTTTTGAAATAACAGCCACGCAATTTCGCAACTCTGTCGCATCTCTCTGTCCCTCGCTCACACACACAGCCCCGGCGGCGGCGCCGCACTTTCACTCACGTCACTTTTTTTAAAATCCCCTACAGCACGAAACATGAGTCCCGCAAACCAAGGAGCTTGTAAGTAAGTGGAGGACAAATGGCTCCTTCGTTTCGAAATGGTTTGGATACCAGGTGATCGCGTTGCAAATAAAGGCGTTTGTCTAGCGTTAGAAGCTCATTTGAAACTGAAATTGCCGCGGCTCACTTAAGAAAATGACAGCTCCGAAGAGACGCCGCTATAGTTTGAGGAAGTACTAACAATAATAAAGAAAGATGATCATCATTACCTTATCTGTTTGTTGCTGACCCTTCCTGAAATGTAGGCCCTAACCCCTACATGTAATGTGTTTCCAAATCTAAGCCCATCTTATGCGGAAAGTTGCTGCAACACGATAAAACCAACCAATGGATAAAACGGGGACCTCCAGATTGCAAAAGACGCACCGGCCAAGGCATGCGTGCGAATGTTTTTATTGGTTTATTAAGTAGCCTACAAGCAGGCGAGTTATTACAAATTGAGTGTGAGGGATAATTTGTTAACTTCACGCAAAAAAGACATTGGAATGAGATGGCTAAATGTAGTAGCGTTTAGTCCACTGTCTATAATAATAGCCTAATTTAGAGATCTTTTTTTTTTTTTAACCGACTAGCGACAACTTTGATCGGCTAACGTGGATACGGTCAACCATCGGTCAAACAGTCACCGGTTAACATCCCTAATACACACACACACACACACACACACACACACAAAGTACTATACACACAGCAAATGGCAGAGAAAATCTCATTGGTTTAGCAGATACAGACAACGAGTGACAGCGGAGATGTACGAATAAGTCTGAAGACCACTTCCGTCCCGATCCTACATAAAAAAAAAAAAACATGCCTAAGCCCATTCTGTTCAATTTAAACAAATCCTCTTTCAAAAGTCTTTTAGAAATCTTTCAAAATAATCCTCTTTTCTGTATTTAGTCATCCACAGGCCAAACAAATAGAAAAAAGAAGTAAAAAAAAAAAAATCATTTAAAAATACAATTCTATTTGGCAATGGCATTTAGTGATTGTCAAATATGAAACCATGGTTGGGATAGATTCAGCACAAAGACCTAAATGGTGCTTTCGGGGATGAAGTGTGTATATGTGTGTGTCCAAGCGTACATACATACATGTGTGTGTGTGTGTGTGTGTGTGTGTGAGTGTGAGTGTGTGTACTAATCTTATGATGCAATTTCCTTTCTGAGTGTGTGCTGCTCTGCTCGTGTGCATCTTTTTCTCTCTCACTTTCTCCCCTCTACCTGCTGACCTAGATAACGCATCGACTGGTCCAATCTCTCTCTCCCTCTCTTTCTCCCTCTCTCTCCCGTTACTGTCACTGTATCACTCCTTCTTTTTCTCCCTACCCCTCATTTCTCTTTTGCTTCCACCATCTCTCTCTGTCTCTCTCTCTCTCTCTCTCTCTCTCTCACTCTGTATCTATCTATCTATATCCCTCATCCACTGAAACTCAGATGCTATTTCTGCTAGTGTATGAGAACCCTTCTGGATTCTGACTGAAAGATCTCCCTCCTCTCTCTCTCTGCATGTGTGTGTGTGTGCTTATGTGTGTGTGTGTGTGTGTGTGTGTGTGTATGTGTGTGTGCATATGTGTGTGTGTGTGTGTGTGTGTACTGTATGTATATGTGTGTGTGTGTGTGTGTGTGTGTGTGTACTGTATGTATGTGTATGTGTGTGTGAGAGAGATACGTGCTCTGTGTGTGTTTCTAAACCTCACCCCTTAACAGCATCACGCGATCACGCGAGACCACAGCTGATGGCCCACATTGCTTGATGATTTGCTTGCTCACACTTGCACAGATACCATCAGTGCTACCACAGCAAGATCTGTCAGTTGGAAGTTTGTTTGTTTCACACACATACACATACACATACACACACACATACACGCACATGCTCAATCTCACGCGCACACACACACAAAATCACTTACATGCAAACTCATGTCCACACACATACACACACACACACACACACAAATTCACTTACGTGCACACACACACACAACACCTACAGACTCATGTGCACACACACACACACACACACATATGAATTCACTCACATACACACACACACCTACAGACCCATGTGCACACACATGCTCAATCACACACACACACACACACACACCTACAGATCCCTGTGCACACACATGCTCAACCACACACACACACACACACACACACACACACACACACACACACACACACACACACACACACACACACGTGTAATTAAAAAATCCATATCTGAGTTTCCCCAGTGCCACAAAGGCTGATGCTGCCAGGCCGGAGGAGAAGCTGAAGCTTCTCCACTGACCAGCTGTTCTCCACACCATCTGGACACCCAATGCTCAACCATCGCTCTATCACCGACACAACACTGCAACACATGATGCCAAGCCATGTGGCCCCACCCTCCTCTCCTCTCCTCTCTCACACCATCCCCACAACACTGCAACACATGATGCCAAGCCATGTGGCCCCACCCTCCTCTCCTCTCCTCTCTCACACCTCCATGTATGCCAATCAATTGCTGTGGCGCAACTGGCTAGAGAGCACATACACCACCTTCAGGTCCACGTACCCACAGAGACCCACACTCGAGTCCGACCAGGGTCCAAGGCGGGGGGGGGGGGGGCATCGTGAGGGCAGGGGCTGTTAGGACGTCTCTGAGGGCCCAGCATTGACACGGGGCCCCCAGAGAGCCGCTCCCCCCTGGATAACACTATTATCGGGGGCCCAGGATTATTGTCTGTCAACATAGGGACGCAAATTTTCTAGCAGCACCCCTGCCAGGGTAATTTCCCCGATCCCACCCTATTTCGCTCTCCAGCTTGTTTCCCACGACTCTCTTCACTATCCTACTGGACTAAAGGCAAGCCCATTGAAGGCAAGTCAAAAAAAACAAAACAGCAGATATAGTGCAGGTTACACACAGCATCGCCATTGTGCTGTATTCCATTTCCTCAATGAGGCCCTTCACACACATTTCTAAATTTAACACTCAATACTGCTGTGGCGTCATCGTTGCATCGGTTCACCAGTTTCGACAATTTGCAAATGTAAGCAAATGTTTCTCCAATGCACAGGACAATTATTCTGTTTGTTTTATGACGCAAATACCTGTTTGGAACATGATGCGAATACATTTGTTTTGCAAACCAGAGAGGAGAATCAAGGAAACACCGCCAAGGCCTTGATCTTAAGAAATTTGATTTTAGGGATGCAAACAGTGGCGTTGGGTCGGATTTCTTTCATGGGAGCCTCTTATGTGGTTGCTCCCAATTAGGCATGGCTCTTTCCCAAGTCCTTTTTAGCAAGTTGAAAAAGATTTATTAACTCAGGCTTCAGTCTTGCACCTATTTCGTCAGGAAATGTGATTCACCCAAGGGCTAACAACACGCCAATTAACGCATTAGATCTGAGTCGTGGAAGACATCGCAGATCTTCCAGGAACTCGGAACACTGCTGAGCACTGATTGCCTTTGCTTTAGGGGCTGTTTAACGTGGAGCTGGTTTTTACAATGACACAGGGTTTGAGGTTGACTTTAAGAGAGTCGGATTTATTGTCGCGGAGGGCCTTGCGGGAGGATTTTACGAAGGGTCGGCTTTCAGGCTGCATTCAGGGGTTGGTGCTCGCAGCCAGGGGAGTTCTTCGCAGCTGCGAGATGACTATTAGAGGCGTGGTGGGTTGAGAAGGCTCCAAAAAGGCCTAGCTTTTTTTTTTTTTTTTTCGTCTCCAGGTTGTGCTGGTAGCGAGAAAGCGAAATGTCTAGTTTTTGCACTCGTAAACACAGCGAGGGGTTACAGCGTCAGCTGAACTCTCTGTGGTTTAGCAGGTTGGCGTGAAAAGACGCTTGTGGTTTGTTGCGCTACCGAGCGCAAGGCTCAGTGTGGTTAGTCGGTCGGGTTGATGATTGCAGAGTAGGTCTTGCAGAGACCCAAAGCTAGAGCTTTTTCTGAGGGCACAGTGTCTGTCATTGGAGAGAGAAGTCGCGGTGGTAAAGCAAACTTCTGACAGTGCTTGATGGATTAGGCGTAATACATGCAAATGTGCTCTATTTGTCTTCGCCGGCGTAACCCTAACTAGAGCCCTGAGATGAATCGATAAGCAGCACATTCCTGTTCAGCAGCACCTGACCTGTATTCGCAGACCTACAGGAAATGACTTTGGAGCGCGGAGCGGCGCGGGCGAGAGAACATTTCTGTCGTGTTCAATCAGATAATTAATCTTTACTGTTACGCAGCGTTAATCTCAGCCTCCTGTCTCGTATACCAGCACTTCAGGCCTGCGCTAGGCCGACAGTGACCTCGCCCCGTGTCACGCATGTGGCCACAGAGAGAGAGCCAATTCTGCTGCGAGGACCTGATATTGTCTCAACCCGGCTGCCATATTTGTTTTGTATATACGACTCCTAAAACCCCTTTTAGATGCTTTTTTAAAAAAAAAAAATCCAGCAGGAGAAGAGAGGAGGAAAAAAGAAGGTCACGCTGTTGTGTTTTGGGATGAAGTGGGAGGGTGGTTTGGGGTCTTAAGACTGAGTGCATCTCTTGTTAGGTCACTCAAAAAGAGCCTCGGGACTCAGGAAGATATTAGGATGCTGAAAATAGAATTTGGTGGGTGTGGCGGCAGGGGAGCAAAAAAAGTGTGTGTGTGTGTGTGTGTGTGTGTGTGTGTGTGTGAGTGAAACATCTTCCCATGCACATCTACAAGCAAAAGAGAGAAAGACGGAGGAAATAAAATAATATTTAGAAGTCAAAACCAATCCAGACTGCTGACAATTACTGTATGTCCCTCTGTACAGTACAGTTGTTAGGAAACAGTCTCGGGTGTAATGCTAAGCATAGTGAGGTTCCCAGTAACGAGATATTCAGTACTGAACACAAGATGGTGTCTCGTAACAGGGAAGAGGAAAACATCATGCTCTTGGACTGAAAAGGCTGTAACCATGCTGTAATCAAAACCAGCCCTAGCCACCTTCCTACGATTCTGTGTCTTTAATAAATGAGATATGATAGTTATTTTTTACAATTAGCTCATTAGAGCAATTAGATTAATGGTAATCTACAACACCAGGATGATTATACACAAACAACATCCCACTGCACTCCTTGACTATGGTGACCAGACGTCCCCGGTTTCAGGGGACAGTCCCCGTTTTTGGTTGCCTGCCCCCGGGAAAATACAGAAAAACTACCTACTGTATGTCCCTGTTTTTTGAAGATAAAACTTATATTTATTTCAATCAGATTGATAGTCAAACTGAAAATGTCACTGTTTTTTTCTCCATATTTTGGGGATGTCCCTGTCCCTGGTTTCGGTGTCATCTGGACATCTGAGTGACCTTAAATACACCTCAGTCCTATCAGTTCAGTGTGCATCATCTATGATTCCACACGATGAGATGAAAGAAGTATATGGGGGCAGCCGTGGCCTACTGGTTAGGGTTTCGGGCTTGATTCTATTCTATTCTATTCTATTCTATTCTATTCTATGGCTGAGTCAGAAGTTCGCATGACGGTTTGACTTTGAGAAAGTGCGTGCAGAGATTAGACAGAACTGAAGCCCTTTGCATTTGTCTTTTGTCTGCTCTGCCCCCGTGGAGCCCCTGGAGGCCCTAAAGCTGCTCATCTGGATGCTCCCACTCGCACTGCACAGGCCCAACACTTTAGGGGATCAACTTGAGAGAGACACAGTCCCGCGTGTGTGTGTGTGTGTGTGTGTGTGTGTGTGTGTGTGTGTGTGTGTTTGTGTCTGTGGGCGGGTGGATAATTGACACCGAATTGTTCAATCTTGCCAATCTAATTCATCATTAAATTCAAGGATACCAGAGATAATCCTTCACTGTCCTCCATCCCCTGTGTCCTTCTGTCTCACAACCTCCCGAACCAAGCAAGCACTCTGTCTCACTTTCTCTCTGTATTCCTCTCGATCTTTCCCTCCCTCTCTCCCTCCCTCCCTCCCTTTCTCTCTGGCAGGTCAGTGTGTAAAGGGTTAATCCACATTCCAGCGTTCACTTCTCCTCTCCTCCCAATCTATCAGCAGGCTCTGAGCCGTCACTAATTGGGCCGTTAATGAATCCATGAACAAACCCTTGTCTATCGGTCTCCTCCATGACCACTCCACTTCAAAGAAAAACATGCACAACCCCCGCCCAACCAAACCATCCCAAACAACAATTACCATTGTTTTTGAATTAGTGCTACAGCAAATGCATCTTATTTCAGAAGCTGAAGTGACAGTGATGGGGTGAGATTAAGAGTTCAGAGACCGCAGAGTAAATTCAACAGTGTCAGTTCAGTGTTCATCTCGCTTATTTTCTCGTTTTACACTTGCAGGTTTCTTTAAGTTCTTTAAGTTAAGATAACTCTTGATTTTAACACTATTCTGAGTTGATATGGTCCCATTAAATTAAGTGTTAAAACTACAGGCAATAGCTGATCAGAGATCATGTTCGAGTTCGTTACTGTCTTCATATCTAAAGGGGGTTAACACCTACAGTATTACAATTAACTCTTGAAGAGTTTTGAGGAATTTAACACTTCAAATTGTACACTTGTGATATCCTGTGCAACCCCTTCAATGCCCCAAAGAGAGGACTGTTTCATCATTCAGTCATACACGGATGTGTAAGGGCCTCATCTCTGACCAGTACATAGAGGCGGGGCCACAGGTCAGTCTGGCCTCGCGGCGTTAGATTCGGCGATGTTGCGAAATGCTAGTTTTTGCTCTCCTGACATGGTCTGATGGAGAGACCAGAAACAGGGGCTTTTATTCATTAGTGTGAGTCTGACAGAAAAAAACACACAGCACAATGAGCTGCAATGTGGCCGAGTGGAGGGATAGGTGGGGCAGAGGTTCTTTTTGTCACACACACACACACACACACACACACGCGCGCGCGCATGCACACACAGAGAGATACAGACACAAATGCATGTACTGTACACACACACACACACCATGCATGCACACATTCATACACACTCATACATACACAGAAACAGAAACACAGAGACAGACAGCAACACACACACTCACACAATCACACACCCATAAACACACACACACACAGAGAGAAACACACACACAGAAACAGAAATACACAGACAGACAGCAACACATACACTCACACAATCACACAATCACACACACACACACACACACACACACACACACACACACAGAAACACACACACACACACACACACACACACACAGTCTCTCTGCTGCTGAGGACAGCTTGCGCCTGATTCACAGCATTCCAGCCCTCTCCCAACATTCCCTCCTTGCGCTGTGGTTTGCGCGCGAGCGCCCCGCACTGACGTCAGCCGGCTCCGACGTTGGCTGTTTAAATAGACGACGGGGACCCTGCGGGAGTGTTTAGCCGAACCAGGCACCTCTGTTGTGCCAAAAACATTTCCAGCCACAGCGGCAGCAGTTCCTCTACTCTGAAAAATGGCACCATGACACCACCTTCTCCTCGCCAGACCTCTGAGTGTGTGTGTGTGGGTGTGTGTGTGGGTGTGTGTGTTTGTGTGTGTGTTTGTGTGTGGGTGTGGGTGTGGGTGTGGGTGTGGGTGTGGGTGTTTGTGTGTGTGCTTGTGTGTGGGTGTGGGTGTGGGTGTGTGTGTGTGTGTGTTTGTGTGTGAGTGTGGGTGTGTGTGTGTGTGTGTGTTTGTGTGTGTGTGTGGGTGTGTGTGTGGGTGTGTGTGTTTGTGTGTGTGTTTGTGTGTGGGTGTGGGTGTGGGTGTGTGTGTGTGTGTGTGTGTGTTTGTGTGTGAGTGTGGGTGTGTGTGTGTGTGCGTTTGTGTGTGGGTTTGACTGTCCGTGTGGGTGTGGGTGTTTAGGTGAGTGTGTGTGTGTGTGTGTGTGTGTGTGTGTGTTTGTGTCTGCACACCCATCTCCGTTAATATGTTTAGAGTTGGCGCTTGTCTTATCTATGACATTCGATGTCCAAAAACTAAATTCCAAAAGAGACAGAGAAAGTGAGAGTGAAGAAAATTCAGGACTGCCAGACTGTCTGTATTGAACCTACTGTATGGTAAGCACATGTAATGGCAGTGGATTGATTTCTAATTCAAGTGACCTATTTTCAAATGTTTTCATAGTAAGCACCAGATCCATGCAAACGCCCATCTGTCTGGACTATCATGGCACAGAAGGGAGTTTCTGTAGTTAGCAACTTAATTTACTAGAGAAACTGAAAATATATTAAACAAATGTGTTTGCATGTATGGTATACATGTATGCATGCAGCGTGTGTGTGTGTGTGTGTGTGTGTGTGTGTGTGTGTGTGTGTGTGTGTGTGTGTGTGTGTGTGTGTGTGTTTTGGATAAGAGGACTTTTGTGAGCAAAAGGGATCTTCCAGTATTACCTTGGCCTTTTAAGGGCCCAAATGTGTAGCCTGAAAACATTTGTGAGTGGCAGGACATTCACTTCTGTGTTGTCATCACAAAACAAGCTTTCACAGCAAAAAACAGGAACAGATCTACTGTAGCCTACATGCCAAAAGATCCCATATGACAAATATAAAATAATGATCTCACCAGTTAATTACCAAAACATAAATGATTTTTATGACCAATAAAGAGGTGTGACCTATAAAGAGATGTATGCTCGTGCCCATATAAAACCAATAGCATACGTTGTCGGATAGTTTGCAGCGTTTCAGCGCATTTTTACAAGCCTGCATTGGGGTATTAGAAATTTCATCAGCTTGAGAAAGGAAGCGCAACAGCGGAAGGAAATACAATATCACTCCATCTGACATCTTGCCGTTCCATGCGTGGCCTTACACAACGGTTTTAATATCCACTTGCCACAATAAGTATGTGTGATTTTTCATTTGAATTCTGCCTGAGCCAATGTTGCGCAACTGGCTAACATAATTTAATTTTTTTGCAGAGTGTGGGGGGAAGGGAGGAAAGTGTTCATCTCCGTGCATGTGGTATCGCTACGCCAGGTTTCTCTCTCTCCCTCCCTCTCTCTCTCTCTCTGTCTGTTTCTCAACCCTTACGCTTCGACATTTCTCTTTCACGTTCTCTATCTTTATCACTCTCTTTCTCTATCTCCGTTTCACTCATTCTTTCTTTCTTTCTCTCCCGAGGCCAAAAGCATGACAGTTATGTTTGCACCACCTTTGGGGAATGTTCAGGGTTTTTAGTTGGCCAGAAAGAAAAAAAACGAGACTAAAAAACCAGTGGCCTATATTCCACCGCTCTCTGGCCAGCCCTCATCATGTGGCTAGTGGTGGCGGTCACTACAGCTCTCCTCTCATCTTCTCTCCCTTCCTATCTCCCTCTCTTCTATCCTATATTCCCCTTTCCTCTCCTCTCATCTTCTCCCCCTTCCTATCTCCTTCTCTTCTATATCTTCCCCTTTCCTCTCCTCGTCATTCTCCTCTCCTCTGCATGTTTGTGTTCTCTCTTTTCTCTCTCTCATGTGCACACACATACACACACACACACACACACACACACACACACATTCTCACACTCTCTAAGCAGCATCAACCTCCGCCCCTCTGCCCCCTTCTCTTCAATTATGCCCCACACACACACACTCTACGTTTCCCTTCGACACACACACGCACACACACACACACACACACACAGACACACACACACACACACACACACACACACAGAGAAGCACAAATAATATCAGTTGTATTTTGTGAAATGCTCACCATTACACTAGGCTTTCAATACACAGCCTCACACTCTTGTCCACCCGTTGCGTTTTATAGGGTCATATAGTCAAATACATACACATACTGTACAATATCAGGGAAAACACCTACGCTCACATACACACACAGACACAGACACAGACACACACAGACACACACACACACACACATATCATCGGACTGTTCAGGCAGGACCAGGACCTGATACTGCTGCTTTTTCTGCTAATGTAAAAACAGGAGAGGCTGGACGTGGCACACACACACGAGCGCTGTGTCTGCTGGCCATTTCTGGGATTGTGCTGTGGCATGGTGTGATTTGCAGTGGAGACCAGCAGGCAGTCGAGCAGGCAGGCAACCACCCTCTATACCCACAGAGCACGCGTGCACGCATACACGCACACACACACACACACACACACATACACACATACATGCACACACACACACACTCCCTTCTCTGTGGGGTGTGAGCAAACCTCCTGCTGCCGATAGCACATTCAAAGCCCAGTAAAGCATGTCAGCAACACACTCGGTACACACACACACACACACACAAACACACACACACACTCGGTTCACACACACACACACACATGCGCCATCGACACCCGTCTACACACACACACACACACAAACACACACACACACACACCATCGATATCTGTCTACACCTATAGTTTCTCCATTTCCCTCGCCCATATTCCATAATAGCATCCGAGAGCGCTCGCCGCCTCCGGCGCTAAAAAGCGTCTCCGCTGAGCGGGGTGAGGCCTGTCCCCAGTGCTACACGGCAACCGCCGCTACAGAGCATCCGAGCGACCAACGCAGTGACAGCTCCTTTAGCACGGTGGAACGCCTGGCCATGTTGGTCAGCGCTGGGTGTTTATGTGCGTCTGTGTGTCTGTGTGTGATAGATAGATAGATAGAGAGAGAGAGAAAAAGGGAGGGAGGGATGGAGGGAGGGAGGGAGGGAGAGAGGCTCACCGAAAGACGGTCAGACAGAAAGGAGAGGAGCAGAGGGAGAAGGAGAGGAGGAGGCGTCTCGTCCTCGGTACAGACGGACCCCGCGCGCGTGGTAAGACACGGCGGCGGTAGGGGCAGGGGCAGGGGCAGTGGCAGAGGAAGAGGATGAGGGGGATGGAGGATGGGGGAGGAAGAGGAGGGGGAGGATGGGAGCATGCATCTCCGAACATCACCTCCCCAAGAGCTGCGACAGGGGCTGGACCAACACCCCCCCATCGAGCAGCATGCTTCTCCAGATGCTGAATAACAATTACAACCTCTAACACACACACACACACACACACACACACACACCCATATACACCTCATCCCATGCCTAGCTGAATAGCATACCCAATGGAGGCTAACCATTGCAAGAATGACATGAGATGTTTTTCCTTTTTTTTTAAATGATGAGAGAAGGTGAAAGGGATAAATACACACGTACACACAGAAGAAACAAGGGACATAGAAAGGGAGCGACACAGAGAGAGAGAGAGAGAGAGAGAGAGAGAGAGAGAGACAGGGAGAGAGAGAGAGGGAGGCTGCTCTTACCGTTTCACTGTATGCCTTCCATTCAGTACTGGCACTGCAGACAAACACTCCTAGTGAGGCAGGGAGAGGGAGTGTGCCGTCCTTAGTCCCAATCCTCCAACATCCTCCTATTTTTTCCCCCTATCTCTCCTCCTCAGAGCACGCCGCCTCTCTCTCTCGCCTTCTCTCTATCCCTCTATTTCTCCCCTCTCTCCTCTTCTCTCTCTCTCTCGGTCTTGGTCTCACTTTCTCCCTCCGATATTCTTCCCTTCTTCTCTGCCTTCTGTATTTCTCTGGCTCCCTTCCTTGTGTTATTGTCTGTGTGTCGTTTCCTCTGCCGCTAGCTCCAAGGCAGTTAAGAGACACTGCAGCGGTGGGGGAGGAGGGTGTGTATGTGTGTGTGTGCGCGCTCGCTTGTGTGTGCATGTGTGTGTGTGTGTGTGTGTGTCAGAGCGAGAGAGAGAGAGAGAGAGAGGGAGCGAGAGAGAGTGCAGGAGAGAAACAGGGGGAGGAGTCAGTGGGTATTTGAGAGAAGGGGAAAACAGCTAGGATTAAATCATGAGAATCAGAGAGAAACAGAGAGAGAGAGAGATAGAGAGAGAGAGAGAGAGAGAGAGAGAGAGAGAGAGAGGGAGGGAGGGAGGGAGGGGTAGAGACGGGGAGAGGCAGAGAGAGGCTATGTTCTTGTGGTGTGAGTGTAAAGTAATAGCTATGTAAAAAATGAGGGCCACGTCCAGAGAGGGGAGCAGAGAGCAGAGAGAGGCTGGTGGATGTGAATCGCCTTATCTGGCATTTCTGACCGGAGCCACCGGGCAGCTCATTTCATTGATGTCTGAGAGAGCCACGGAGAGGGAGGGAGAGGGAGAGGGAGAGAGAGAGAGAGAGAGAGAGGGAGGGAGGGAGAGAGAGAGACGGAGAGAGAGAGGGCGAGTGGGAGTGTATCTGTGTGTGTTTGGGAGGGGGGGTGAAAGAGGAGAGAGGGGAGGGCAGAAATGACGGCAAGAGAGACTGTGAGGAGGAGGGGGTGATGGTGGGGTGGGGTGGGGGGGCTTGAATAATGGTGTAATGTGCTGTTTCCGTGCCAACTGTCTCTGTGACAGAAGGACGGTTTCCTTGGCGATCATTGGCTCTCCGCTGATATTGATAGATGTACCGACAAATAACCATTTCAGCCATAATAACATTTCAAATCCTGCAACAGGGCCGGAGCCAGAGGTGTGGTTTGTTTTTGCAGGGTTTCGACTCCCTTTGGTGCAGATAGCCACCACCTCACCATCTCCTCCCTGCACAGTCAGCCGGGAAACGGCAAGGCTTCTTCGGCAAATACTATGTACTACAGCTTTTGTGTGTGTGAGCCAACGGGTGACACAAGATACCCCAAACTCATGCACACACACACACACACACACACACACAAAAACGCAGACATGCACGCACACACACACACACACACACACACGAACGCACACACACAGAGCGAGAGAGAGAGAGAGAGAGAGTGATATGGAGGCAGTACTCATGTGACACAGACTGCCCTGCTACACAAATGCAGTCGTTGTGCAAAAGGGCCTCCACCCCACCCTTCCACCTCATACAAGCATGGACACACACACACACACACACTCTTCACATGCAAAAACACAACCTCTCTGTCTCCCTCTTGCATGCACACATACACACTTTTTACATGCACCTCACTTTGCACCCTATCTCTGACCACCCTCACTTCTCTTGCGAAATGGCCCAGTGTCAGCTTGCATGCTGAGGAACAGGCCTGAGAAACCCCACTATGGCAGTTTGAGCTTCCTTCCCACTGTAGTCTTGTCTTACTTCATCCGTATCCCCAAATTAAGCAATGAACGTGCTCTCTTTTATTGTATTCCTCCAGTTTGTAGGAATACTATACATATATGTAAATGTCTGTGTCAATGTACAGTATATGTATGAAAAATGGTTGGTTGTATGTGCCATCTCCTTTGTCTTCGACCATGTATGTGCCATCCCTATGTCTTCGACCATGTACAGTATGTGCCATCTCCTATATCTTCGACCATGTATGTGCCATTCCTATGCCTGTGACCATGTATGTGCCATCTCTATGCCTGTGACCATGTATGTGCCATCTCTATGCCATATACGATGCAATGATGGAAAATCATCCTAATCAAGCTGACAACAAATAAACTAACTAACTATAACTTATTCTCTATCCACACGCCTCTCTGTCTCTTTCTATCTGTCTGACTGTCTGTCTTTCCGTTTGTCTATCTCCTGTCCCTCGAACTAATAAAGCTGCTCATTCCTAACATGATCCTATTAGTTTTGTTGTCGCTGACAGGCGCCTTTTGCAATCAGCTATCATATCGCATGTTGTCATATGCCAGACAGCGTCAGACAATGTCCTAAATTAAATAAGTTATAAATATCCTCTTGGTTCAAAGCTGCAACCCACACAGTGATAAGGATTTTTTTTTTCTTAAGAAAGAAAGAAAAAACACACACACCTTCACCAGATCTGAGCATATCAAAAGAAAAAGGGTACAAAGGTGTTTCATGAGTAAACTAATGCACGGTACTAATTACTGGTGACCATGGCAACGTAGCTTCCTAGTAAAATTCCCCTGATCCAAAGATGGTGAATTCAGACCTTTGGGGATAAAATGATATCTTAGTACACTGTACCTCGAGTAGCTGGAAATCGAGTAGAAACCATTTTAGAGGGTCAATTGTGTGTGTGTGTGTGTGTGTCCCTGTATGAGTGTGTGTGATGTGTATTCATAGAGTTCATTGTTTAGTCTACTCACTGTTGTCAGAATTGTAAGATCCAATTTCAAGATTTTAGTTAATTTTCATCACACTAATCACATTTCAGAAATGGCCTTGAAAAGACCTCATTAGTTAATTTGCCAAATGTGAGGTAGTAAGCAATTTTAAACAAGAGCACTCCCCATTTCATCAGCTCCATTTTCATGCACTCAAAAACAAAATGGCTGACATTTAAGCCTGCCTAAATTCCTGATATGTGGCAAAGAAGGTCAGAAGTCACCAGCAACAATTGATGGTGGAAAAAATTGATTGAAAAAAAAAAGATGGCTGCTGCTCTGCTGTGCTTTCTGATCCATCAATTTATCAATGTCCTATACAAAAGTATGCCCTAGGGAGAACCCCTAATGTGGCAGAGGGCTGTGGAGAACATTTTGTGGTAATCCCACCGTGAAATAACTCCCATCTTTCTTCAAAGGAGGTAATAACCAAGCAGGAAGCTCAGAAGCTTTGTCCTTTTGCCAGTTTTAGGAGGAGGAGGGAAGGGATACTGCAGCAGGTGCCTGGTTGATACCCTCTCCATCCGGAAAGCTCATGGACTGATAAAAAAAAAAAAAAAAACCCTCTGCAATGGATACTTTGGCAAGCAGCGGGCTCTTGGCCATCTGGCCGAGGAGGTTTAGATATCTGTGGTAGGTGAAATCACACGGTACGGGGTACAAGAGAGGTCAAGGTGCCGTGTCAAAGGTCACATTTCACTTTAATCACGTGAGGAATAAGTTCAGTTATTGCAAAGTTTGCATTACAGAATGCTAAGTAGATGAACACATAATGGAGTTGCGGAGGAGCCAAGGTGTGAAGATCATAGGGATAGAACACAACAGCAGTATGTGGCTGGTCATGGTCATATTTCTGTGTAATCAGGCTTGTGTTCCATGAGAAAAAACACATACTCGTTGCAAAGGCAAACACCCTTCCTGTAGCCATGGTTTCCTCGGGTGGTTGCGGTTGGTAGGCAATGCAATTTGCTTCCGTAAGATCAGCATGTTGGCCAATCTAAGGGCAGGCCTTCCTTATCTTAACCCCTTTGAAAGAGGTTGCTGTTGTTGCTAGTATGCTAGACATTTAATCACAGGCTTACACTGATGACATAAAGACTAGTAACTGGACAGTCAACTGGCTGGCTAGTTAGCTAAGCTAACTATTTTAAGTTTTGTCCACTAAACCCTCCACATATCACAACACGGCCAAAGAAAGTGGTTCATTTCACTTGCATGTATCTGTAGCATAATATACCTGTACCAAAATGCACCTGTAATGTACCTGTGCCATAAATAATCTATACCTAGTATAGATAAGGGATGGTAAGTACCTTTTCTTGCGTCGTGTAACCTGCTTTCTCCAAACTGTGCTGTGGCAGCTGGTGGTGAGGGACTGTTCCTCTTCTGGGCTCCGTCAGCATATTCTTATCTCCACATCTGTCCACCACTACTGCATGGTCTCTATGGCCCAGCTTGGTGCTTTACAACTGGGGACAAAAGAGGAGGTTTCCTTTTAAAAAAAAAAAAAAAAAATCTGTTTTACTGTATTGTCTGAAACGTGTACGCTTAACATATTCTTCAGAAATGTAGACTGGTAGGTCAGGCAATACCGAACAAGTGAATGAAGCCATGGAAATCCAATCCATCATGTTTTAATAACATTGTTCAAACACCTTCACATTCATATGCCATGATTGAAACAGTTAAGTAGTATCAGGATAAGGACATACCTGCGCTGTCATCACACATGCTGCAACAACCTCAGACATGAGAGGTGAGCTTGCTAGCATAGCATGTGAGTTAAAACCCATTTCTGCTAGCAGCACACATTTTTCTGGTGTGAGGAAGGATCAAGATTTTCACCCAGAATCGCTCTATGCCAGCCTGCCCCCTCTGTCCCTCTTTATAGCACATCAAAAAATGGCTTCAACTTAATGTGCTCTCTTTATTTATCTGTTTTATTATTATGGCTGCTGCTAACATAGCTAATGTAATGGTCATGTAGTTTTTTTCCCCCGTCATCCACTTCCTGAATTTTTGGTCAACGATTCCCAGGATACGTAACACTGGGGCACATGAAACTTGGTGGGCATGTAGCACCAGTAGACTTTTACGGAAAAATGTAGTTTGGTCCTCGGGGGCCACTCCTACGAAACACACCAAAGCTTGTATTATGAGGGGGTCATCCCTATGTTCTCCGGGTCCTATGTTCCCCGGTTTTCCCCAAAAGGGTCCTATGTTCCCATAGGACCCTTTTTGGAAAAGCAGGGGAACATAGGACACTTTGTAAAATGTAAGAAAAAAAGGGTCCTATGTTCCCCAGTCCCATACAAAGTGGGGAATATAGGACCTGGGTAACATAGGGATGACCCCTCATTGAGAATCTCCTGCTTGAGCAACAATCTAACAACACCAAACTCATGTCCAGGGAACAACCATGATGATGAAAATGTCTTCCTGTACTGTGCATTACTCAAAACCACCACCATGTCCATGTTACACACTGTTACGCCACAGAATCCACAGGATTGCTCAAAGTGTGACAGGATGGGGACAGGAAGTGTCTCTCCTCCTGAGAAGTTGGCAGTACAGGTCATCTTCAAATGAAGGTATATTTAGAAACTACAGCACACAGAGGAACTCATTAGAAAGCAGAACTCACATCAATATTGAAACCAAATTTGAGAAGATTTAGAGGAAAACACTTCTTTGAACTTAAACCTAAATGTTGAATTTGCCCAGACAAATGCACATGTTTATTTTTGCTTTAGGCTAGGCTACTCATACGTTCAGATCACACATTATTATGAGTCAGAGAAAGATTGCATGTGGTCATACTCAATCATCTTCATGAATAAAATAATCTTTTAAGTTGGTTAACAGTGACTGTGAAGCTGATAAATGAGGAAGTATAGTCTACCTCACATGTAGCTACTACAGGAAACTAATCTACTGTGTCATCTCTTTCTTTTAATTCAGGCTAGGGTGTGAGCGAGTGCTGTACGTGTGTCTATTGACTGAAAAACAGATAGCAAATCAGCAAAATACCAAATACAAAATGCTGAACATGTGTGCCTCTTATCTGATGGACCAGAGGAAGCTAATCGCGTTGATCTGTGCAAACATTTTTCTGTTTGTTTTCATCACGGAGTGTCACCATCCTGTAACAAAATTTTTGGTACATTTTTCAGGTCAGGTCTCCACTGATGGAACAACGGAGAGGCCCTTTGGGTTTTTTTTCCCCGTCATTGCTCATACTTAACCATTGAATTAGCATTAGCAAAGGTACCAATAATGTGTGTGTGTGGGTGGGGGGGGGGGGGGGGGGGGGGGGGGGGGAAGAAAAAGAAAAACTAAGCAGTTGAAAACCTGCTGTTGGACTTGTCTGCCCATTGTAGCCTACCTCCTCTGCGTTTGCAGCCTCTGACTTGAGTTGATAACTCGGTGCACTCGTAGATGAGATCTGGAAAATGAGAATCAAAGCACATGACTCAGAGAAAGAACATGGATTTTCCCTCCCTCTCTCTCTCTCTCTCTCTCTCTCTCTCTCTCTTTCTATCCATGAGAGAGGCCAAATCGAGATTAGGCCCACATTTTGCTGATCCACTGAGCCTGTGTGTGTCTCTCGCAGGGCTCGATGAGCTGAGATGAGATGAGAGGAAATGAAATGGATCTAAGTGACAACTCGCTCTTCGCATTGCCCGTACAGAGGCAGCACGTGGTTTGAGAAGGTAGTCTGGAATGTTCTCTCTCTCTCTCTCTCTCTCTCTCTCTCGTTCTCCATCCCCACTGCCCCTTGTTCTCATAATGCTTCTCTCTTTCCCTTGGGAAATGTGTGGGGTTTTTTTCTTGCTTGATGTTGGTGTAGTTGGGGTGTGTAGCTCATATCATGTTCGACAAAGAAATGATGTTGGTGTAGTTGGGGTGTGTAGCTCAAATCATGTTCGACAAAGAAAAGTCAAAATCTCTCTTTCACTCTATTATTCTCCATCACCTCTATCTCTATCACCTCATCTCAGTGTCTGTCTATCCATCGTACCATGGTAATTTGAACGTTTTAAGATGTCCTTTGTCTATATGATGTCTCAACAAAGAAGTTAAAATCTCTCTCTCCCTCTCTCTTCTTCTCCATGACACCTCATCTGCTTTCTCTCTCTCTCTCTCTCTCTCTCTCTCTCTCTCTCACACACACACACACACACACACACACACACTCAGTGAGTGTATGTGTGTGTGTATGTATGTCTATCTATCTATCTATCCATCCCTTTGCCTCCATTCTCTCCCTCTTTTTCTCTCAGCATCGATCCACGATATTCTTCTCTCTTGACCCCCAGACATATTTATCCCATACACTCTCTTCCTCCTTTTCTCTCTGCTTCACCCCTTTCACCTTTTCTCTCTCTCACTCTCTTTCCCCCTTTCTCTCTCTCTCTCTCTCTCTCACACACACACACACGAAAACACACACACACACACACACGCACACACACGCACACACACGCGCGCGCCCTCTCTCGCTCCTCTCAGCTTCCTGCCTCCCTAATCCGTAATCCTGTGAGATGCACTCAGGCGGCGCCGTAACGGCAGCTTTGATCAGCGCTCCTATCAGAGGCCCTGTCAGCGCACCCGGATCCTGGGGCTGGCTCCCCCAAAACCCAGAGGGGCGCAGTCGGAAAAAAAAAACTCCCACCACACCCCTCCACCACCCTGCCACCACACCCCTCCACCACCCTGCCACCACACCTGTCTCTCTCCTCTGTCTCCTCAAGATCTATTCTATAGTCTGTGAATGAGAGCTCATATGGCCAGTTTCATACATTTCAACGTCAGGACAGGAGTATAGAGACGTTACTGACTGAAAGACTTGTAATGTGCATCTTTGTCAATTGCTGTGTTAAAGCAACACTAAAGCACTTTCCCCCTGTCACACGAATGCTATTTGTTTATCAAATAACGATTTAGCAATTTAACAAATAATGATGTCCACAGACAAAGTAAAGTATGTTGCATGATTTTATGAAAGTGTGATGTATTGCGACATTGAAGCAAGTCAAATTTGTAGTTTCTTATGTCTCATTCCATCGTACTACAAAACCGCTACCCGTTCTGGTATACTTAGTGCGGTAACCAATAGAGGGCAGCGAAGCAAATGCAGAAGTGCCGTTCACACTGTTACAAGTTGATGAACCACTGAAATGATTTTGGGAACATTATTTTAAGGTACAATAAACTCTTTAGTGATGCTTTAAAGGAGCCCTGTGAGTTGTGGTCTAAAGCTAGTGAACTTGGCATGCAAAAAAAAGGCATAGAAAACTTGACAAACAGAGCCTTATTGCCACAGTTACATTTATTAATTTGCCAGATGCTTTTATCCAAAGTGATTTACATATGACAATTATATTACAAGGGCCTTTCTTCCCAGAGCAACTCCAGGTTAAGTGCCCTGCTCAAGGGCACAATGGTGGAAGCCTGGAATAGAGAGCACAGCTTTTAAGTGGCATGCTAGCACAGCTCCTTAGCCTCTATGCTACCACCTGCCCTTGCTAACATGCTAACTGGTGTCTTTTAGTCATACAGTCATCAAAGTCGTGCTGTGAAAGGTTTCTTTCATTTTTGCATGTTCCAGGCCAGGCCACAGAACTGCATAATGTATCCTGGATGATTAACACATGTGTTTATCTGTGCCTCTCATGACCATAGACTGTAGCCTACCATCTAAATTAATTTGATGAAAACCCCAGAACATTGCATAGTGTTGCCAAAAACAATTGTTTTGTACTTAAAGGGATAATCCGGAGTGAAATGCACTTTAGATCAATTTTTCGGACTATTGGGAGTACATACGTTGAGTTGACACCAAAATCATGTCATTCGGATGTATTTTGAGAAAGTTCGAGTTCACCGTTTTTAGCCAAAACTTGTTAGCCTGGAAGTGACCGGGGCAGGTCCTTTCGCCACTACAAAACGCTATTTTTATACCTCTTCTACTGTTCCAAACAACACTACAGTTACGTGGTAGTGAGTAGAGGGTTCCTAAAGCCAAACCGAAGTATCCTCACGTCTTTATGTGGTCGGATAGAGAGTCCAGAATGAATTTAATCGAGTCAGTACCTCAGAACTTTCTCAAAATACATCCGAATGACATGATTTTGGTGTCAACTCAACGTATGTACTCCCAATAGTCCGAAAAATTGATCTAAAGTGCATTTCACTCCGGATTATCCCTTTAATCAACAGTATATTGTATACAGAGGGAAAACGTAATAAAAAATAAACACAAAACAAGCGGCATGCTTTTTCCTCAATTCTCTTAGATGGAGGAACAAGGCTGTGTAAGACTGTAAGGCAGAGAGAGAGAGAGAGAGAAAGCGAGTCAGCCGCTTCAGACTCGGAAATGGATTTCCTTGTGTGGGGAGTAAGGTGATCTGTGTGTTGATAGCGAGACGACACTCTGGCTTCCCCAACACGAGGGCCCCTGTGCCATGCATCCATTCCATCCTCAGCAAGCCAAGTGCTGTGAAATCTTAAGGTCTGCTTGAAGTTGGCGAGCCAGCCATGACAGTTATGCCAAATTTATATGTGGCAGCACATACCCCCAGAACCTCAGACAGAATTCCAGACATTCTGGAATGTTCTTGTTTGACTTAATGGAGACATCATTAAGCAAAATATGTGATCTAAGGTATTCTGTTCCTTGTTGATTATCTTATATGTCTCATATCCAAACAATGATGTCCAAGACTGACATAAGGTGAGACATCATAAGCATACAAACATGTAATTATGATTTTAACTGTGTTTTCTGCATTTTACCCATCCAGGGGTAGTGTGCACATATACATACACACACACACACACACACACACACACACACACACACACACACACACACACACAGTAAGCACACACCCGGACCAGTGGGCAGTCCTTATTCCGTTGCCCGAGAGGTTCAATCACTCCCCTCACCCACATTTTTCTTACCAGTTGAGCCGGCCATCCTTTGGTCACAAGTCCGATTCCCTAACCAGTAAGCCACGGATGCCCTAACCCAAAAGACAGGCAGCTGGACAGACAAATAGGTAACCCGAAGACAGTGTCTGTCCTTAGTAGTAACATAGACAGGGCTGAACACATGGGCTGACAACCACAGGCACAAACTGGATACGTCTAAAGAACCTCCCACGCCTGCCCGGGTCACTTCAGTCCTCCAAGTGATCCGATCCGATCTTTTTTCCATAGGTGTGTGGACTTGCTGTAGTGTATAGGCCCTAGGCCACGTGTCAGAGAGC
>NC_085007.1:10663203-10740703 GCF_963854185.1 Sardina pilchardus | reverse complement strand
AGCATCACAGATCACTGAAACAGGATTCACTGTCACTGCTGTGCATCCTTGCCAGGATCCTTGACATCCGTGTACACACAGTAGTTTGTCTTGACAATACTGCCATCTAGTGGAAACATTAAGAACGTTCTCAGGCCATCTGGGGTAGATGTAGCAATGCTTTTGCGGCCACCGGAGGCAGATTTTCTTCGCAATATGCAGGTAAAGACATGGCATGGTACATACTGACAGGTAGCATCTAGGTAAAACTGCAGACTGCCTGTCGCAGGTGCAGAGAATAGCAATTTGCGCCCTTCCGTGTCGTGTATTCATTTGCTAGATTTGACTATTAAATCTGTCATCATAGCCAACCTGCACAAGTAGTTTGAGTGGAATTCACTGCTCTTCATTATCTCCCTGCTTGTTGATCTTATCATGTACTGTATGATTCCTTTTACATTTTGGATCAGTTAACTTCAATCAACTGCACTTGTGATTGAAGTATGCCGTTCAGTTGTGAATGTTCATGGAAAGGGGCGGAGAAAGGCGCTGGTTAAGCGGTGAGCTAGAGGTAGAGCATGTAAAATGAAGAGGCTGTTTGGCCATGCCACTCATAGCCTATCAATGCATTTGCAAATGCACACAAATCTGGCCCCCAGAGTAGAGGGCCTCAAATATACATGGCAGAGGAATGATTTGTTTACAACCAGCACAAGATAGGATTTAGAAAAGTTGTTAAGCAGATGCAATGCTTCTTCTTTTGTACAATTATTTTCTTTTCCTTCAGCCCTGGCTCCACTGGCTCCATTTTGTCTGTAGCCTATTAAGGTGTGTGCCCCTCTTAGCCCATAGTCCATGGAGGGTTGAGGCAAGCATGAGATTAACTCCACTAATAAGTCCTCTGCTAGACGAGGCCAATAAAGAGAAACACTATTCACTTCTCTATTAACCTGCTGCCGTTTAGCACTTCACCCCCTGCCAACAGCCCCCCCCCCCCCCCCCACACACACACACACACACACCCCCACACAAACAGACATCCGACATACAGAGAGGAAAGAGGGGCCCAGCTGTCTAATCCGGCCCGGGGGAACAAAGCTGACGGCCTCACCGGGGACTCCACACTCCTTACCATTAATCTTCTCAAAGATCCACTTTCAAAACACAGACCACCACACATCACATGCAAGCTACATACAGCTGACTCATGATAAAGACACACACCTGCCACAGAGGTGAATATCTTTACGGCATTTGATTGCATTTTCAAAACTTCTTTGTGAAGTTTGCTGAGGTTTAGGTTTAAAAGTGGAGAGTCACATCAGAACGTCTACATTCACCTGAGTTCAACAAACTCGGAATCAGAAAACGTGCTTGGAACCAAGTTGCTCGGCAACATTGTTCAAACATTTGTATCCATCCAAGTAGGATGAGCATTGACAAGACTCTTGAATTCAATTTCAGGCCAATGTCTTGGGTACTGAGGAGTATAGCCTTTTGTATGCAAGGCCTATTCCAAAACCTACTGTACTGTAGTCATTCATAATGACTACTTAGGCATTGTTTGTCCTCACAACAGAGGACAGTGCAGACAAAATCAAGATGAATGGTCACGCACAAGGGTCTGTAAATGCATATAGAAGAAATCATATTATGGACAAATGCACAGTAGCAAGTAGTTCTACTTAATGTATTGCTGGTAGGAAGGAAGCCGAGAATGTGGAAAAAGAGCATCCATACTGTTTTTTTTTACTCAGCATGGCCAATTTGTAACACGATACTGCATTTGAGATGTTTACACAACTCAGGGTATAAACACACTTTGAACTTAGAGGACTTTGAAGTGCTCCAAATGGCAAATTAGTTCATCAGCGATCAGCATAGACAACATGTGAAAATGTCTCATGTAGCCGAAACCACTTGTGACCAATACAAAAGGTCTATTTAGGAAAATGTTTCCCAATTAAAAATCCATTGATGGAGCGAGCTCAAGACACACATAAAGTGTACTTCTTAAATCAGTTTCTTTGTGGCTTTCTTGTGACTCTAATGTCTCTGGCAAAGCATCCTCTTGAAACACCTTGGGAGCATTAAAACAAATAATTCAAGGATGCTGTGATGAGATGAGAACAATGCATTGCAGACAGTCCTTTGCTGAGCCATTTCATTCAAAGATGTGCATAGACTGAGGCATTTAGAATGGCACAGAATTTGGATGAGAGCTGCATCTGGCACAGCCATTAGTCGTTAATGAAGAGAGTTATCCTGAATACTGCCCTTGCAAAGTATAACTCAATCTTAATCCTTTTTTGTAGTCATTTTGCATTGGTATTACTATAGGCAAAATGTAGTTAGTCATACCAGTAATGGCTAATACAAATTGGAACGTATCCATGCACAGTAGATCACAAAGTCATCAAATGACCGATTGCGGTAACTCGTTCAGTGACCCAACTACTCTAGAGAGGTACATCACAATGGAAAATTACATTACGCTGACATTACGCTCGGCATTTGAGGACAGGCACATCTGTCAGGCAGACTGCACACAGATACCTTACATGAATTTACAGGAAATCCTTCAGGGATCTCCGGGAGCTTTTCATGTTCAGATGCCTGGTAGGGAGGTCTGCTGTAGTAGCCCTTGCCCGGTTTGCTCGAGTCCATCAAATCGAACAAAGCAAAGGAAAAACGAAAACAACAGCCTTAATGATGTCAGGAATCGCATGTCTAACGATACGTCCCGCAACTCAGTTCAGATAAAGCTGAAAGCCGTTAAGGACGGCATCTCCTTTGGCCTAGTTTGATCAGTGAGGAGTCTCTCAGCATCCTCATGCAGGGAAGCCAAGACGGTCTTGCTTTAATCATTGTAGAAATATCACTTAAGCAAAATCAATCCTGCCCTGATGTACTGACATGAAATGTGTGTGCTTTGACCTTGTCATGTCTTAGTCCTTGTTTACATCATGCCTTCTTCAGTCAATCAATAACCACAATTCACATCCCGACAAACTCCTCTGTTTGACTTTTAACGGGAACAACTGCCTCAGCACACACTGCGCCTTTTTTAGCAGCTCAGCATGAGTTACTGATTAATATTAGGAATTATTTTAATTATCGGCTCCCCTGTTGACTTATTTTTCAAGCTTCCATTTTCGAAGAGAAGAGCTCTCATAAAGTTGGAGAACACAAAGCAGGACATTTGAGGCCATCTCTTAATATCTCTGGATTGTCCATTTCCTGACATACTGAAGTCAATAACATTTTCCCCTTTGAATTGTGTATTTATGTCTTTCCCATGTTGAAAAATGACCAGGGTGTGTAACTTCTGTGTGACTTTATTTTTATACCTTAAACAGGAAATCGTGGATTACTGCTTGGAAGTTCATAGCACTTTGGTTACCTTAGAATACTTAAAGTTGAAATGGAAAAAAAGTTTCAGTTACATTTTGTTTAAAAGATTTTCCAGTGGTGCCAGTAACAGTGACATCTGTATTTTTGTTAAAAATATTTATTTCTGTTCGAAGAATTTGTCCTTCTCAGAATAAATGTCCTTCCCCGCCAGGTTGGATTTCACTCATCTTTACCAGGGGTACCAATAAAAGTGGAGGGTATATAGGCCTAACAAATGTTATTTTCTCACAATGTCTGCTCCTTACATATTGGACTTATAACACTGGTGTTACATTCAGACAAGAGACTAGCAGTGGTGTAGTGTCGAAACAACATAGAGTATTAACTCCACTAAATTTAGGAACTTTTGTGGTTACAGGCAAAATAACAGCTGGCAACGCACAACAATGAGTGACAGAGTTAAACTAATGTCAGGTTTTGAGGCAGCTCTCCATACTCAGCCGTCCTCTATCAGTGAAGATAGCATGAAGAGAGGCTGAATGCACTTAAGTTGTGTCCCTTACAACACTACAGGCTCAGTCTATTGTAAGTGCTTTTGCAGAACATTTAGCTGAAATAAAAAGCTTCTTACAAGCATGGTTGACCACTGATCGGGAGCTATACAGCTTTCACAAGGAATTACATCATGGGATTGTGAACTTATTACAACCTCCCCATGGAACCACCATTGAAATGTATTGATACAGAGCACTGTATAGAAGCATGTTGTCCAACACAGCTGACATCTTAAACATGTCAGCTGAATGGTGATCAAAATGATGATGTTGATTGATCTACAATAATTCTTAATTTGCTCATTTCAAATTTTCTCAATGTTCATCTCTCAAGAAAGCATCTCAGATTTACCCCATTACCAACAAAAAACAGACAATTGTACTTCTACAATGAACAGGATTCTCTGAGATTGCTAACTGTTAGAAGTGCTCTTTTGTCAACAGTAGCCAAGAAGCAAGATAAAGTGGCAGCCCAAATAATCTCTATCCTCACTGCACCTGCAATGCAAAAGCAAACACATGAAGTGTTGCTTCACATGAATCAGGCCACAATCACTCTATACCCCTCTACTGTCCTTGGTGTTGGGCCAGAGTGTCTTCAATCGCGGCATCTGCTCTTGGATACCCCAATTGAGAGCAAATTGAATGTCACATCTGCCCCGAAGCCCCACTACTGCAGCCTCTCATCACTTATGCTCATTTATCTTACTGACACAGTTAGCCACACACACATCTTCATTAGTCATTCTGACACCACGGCCAGAGTGGGAATACCAGTTCAAATTGACAAATTTAATGAACTCGCCGAGATCAAACGTTCTGTGACACGTTTGAAAGCCCAGGGGCCGACCACCCATTTAGACCTCACCACGGACACCACGGAAACTAAAATTAGAGATGAAGGCTCTCGCCGGGTGCTTGTGACTTGTGGCACCATCTGGGTGAATAGAAGATTAACTGTAAGCCGTAGTGTCTTTATTGATTATTTCTGATCCAGAACACAATACTCTTAACAGTGGACATACACAACATACACTGTCAACCCCTTTAGATCCCTAAGATCCTTCCAATTGCACTCGCCACACGCACTCAGTAATCATTCTGTTGTAATCCTCCATTTTAGAACCCCTACAGGTGCATTTCTCTCTGTTTCGCTTACTTTCAGGAGCCAGGCCAGCTTCACATGTATGTCACACCTTGTAATGGCCACAGCCATGGCCAAAGTACCATAATGTCCCAACTATTAGCTGCAGCTTATACATTGATTTTACACAATTTCTTCAGCTATGAGGTTAATACATGGGGGCAGTTAATATGGCATTAATGTGGATTTGTTTCTTTTAACTTGCATGAAACACTGTCCTGCAAGTTATACACAATGCGGCTAATACACAGGAAATTACTGTGTATCAACCACAGCCATCGACCATTGGTGTACATAAGTATGAATCTCTCTCAGATTGACATGTGATACTGGTCAGGACTGGTCACTTTTTGTAAGTTGCTTAGCATGCCTATTGCATAGCTATGTGTCCATTTTTTTGCTTTGGGTTTGTTTTTTGCTTATGCAAAAACTAACAGGCTGGTTTTCATGAATGTTTTGGAGGAGAGGCAGTCAGGTCAAGCATAGGCCAAGGAAGAAACTATTAAATTTTTAGGAGCAGATCCACAACAAGGAGATGATCCAGAGAAATTGAACATTGTGAGACAGGGTATATTGGCCTTGGCGGAGCGCCCCTCTAATTTTCACCGTTACATGCCCTTGGCCCGGCATTACTTGATGGTCAGAATTGGCTCCTCTCTGTACCCTGACCTGCCGATGACCTACCCTGTTTACTACGACACCGACGGATTACGTTTTGGATTTGTTGAACATTACTCTCGTCTAAATAATCAGCCAGAGACGTGTGTTCCTCTCATTTTTGTTGCTAATCAGCAGATGACACAAAAAAAGCAAACAGAGGGCTGCTAAGAATGCAGGGGAAGTCTAGGAAAGGCTGTCTAGAGACGCTGTTCCCTCACCACATAAAACTCCAACGATAAGTTATCGTTTTCGGCTGCCTATAATCGGGCACAGATAATAAAGGTATAATGGGAGAAGGAGACAGCAAGGGCAAAATGGAAGCAGATGGGAACAACCACATAAAACAGATAAGCAGGTGTGCAGTGCGCGACCCACACACACACACACACAGCATCCCTGCTATAACAACAGATGCTGACAACATAGCTTTGTACAAAGTAAATCTATGAATTGTCAGTATATGCATAATAGTACAGGCAACATGAAAACATGTCGAGCATGTGCTGTAAATCGATACGCAACATGTGGTGGATGTTAAGCAATAGTGGCGAGTCAATAAAGGGACAGTCAAAAGCAGAATACCAATGGAAGTCTGAGGTTGGATGAAGGGCTATAGGGTTGTGTTGACTGCAGCCGGTCAAAGCACCGCTCAAATGTAATGGACATAGAGAAATTGCATTAAAAGTAAGTAAACAGCATTGGACCTGAGTACATTTTAGGAGGTAAGGTGCATTGGGATCATTCAGACTGACATCATCAGAGTGATGTACCCGGCAGGCCCACGGTCAGGATGTATATCAAAAAACAAGAGAAGCTGTAATAAAACAGAGCATAGGGCACTATGAATTATGGGAGGTCTCCAGCCAGCAAAGCAGGTCATAAGGTCAGATCTGAGAGGCCTCTGCTTAAACACCAATACCAAACACCCCATATTATGCGGGTCTTGCCCATAAACAAACTCTCGTTATGCACACATTTTCATTAAATGCCTCATGTCTTTCATTTTAAGATACAACTGCAGTTTAGGGAGGAAAGAGAACTGCCATCATTACATTTAACACAGAAGTGTGTAAATTGCTTGGTTTGGGATCCTCTGAAAAGTGAGACATTCTCCTGTTACAACAGACCCAAAATGGTGGTAGTGTGCTTGGGTTTGGAGGCAGATTGTGTGTAATCTCTTACAAAAGCAGCTCCTTGCAGATTTTGGTAATCCCAGCAGAGAGGCTTCAAGGGGTGGGGTGGGGTGGGGACAAGGTGGGGGTGTTCCAGACCCTCACTCCACCCCTCCCCCCACCCCCCTTCAGTAGACACCCCCCTTATCCTCATTCTGTCCTCCACTGAACTGCTATGCTAAGGAATGGGTAGTCAGACAGCCTCCTAAAACTCATTTCCTGGATTATGCTCCTCTGATTGTAGCTCCCTGACCATGTTTGTTATGTCCAACATCACAGCATGCCTTAGAGATCCTGACGAATTTTGACATCAAGACAGCAACAACAGCAGCATATTACCGTAAACCACTGATGCTGCTTTGCTCCACATCTTGTCTATTAGGTCAGCTGTTTGCTGTAAGGCTGATAATCTAAGCATTTGGTTTACTTGCAAATCACTGTGTTTTCAGTTCAAAAGGTATTCCTTCAATGTCAACAAGTTTTAAGAGGGAGACCTTGCACTGTCTTTTAAAGGCTCATCACCAACAAATGGAATTGAATAGGCTACACACCATGTATTTTGTCAGGCTTTGACCTTCATGGGCATTTGACATTTACTAAAACTTTTAGAAATGTAGGGGCCTATTTGATGGCTCTGTGAAGGTAGCTGTGAAAACCCTGAACGAAATGGGTGGAAAAGTGTCTTGGAATGATGAACAATGACCTTTCTGTTAGTGACCAGACTGACTGGCTCTGTTTTGTTTCTGCCCACAAACTGAACTCTATTTTGCAGACTAGCTTCCTAATTTCCTTCCAGAGATATTATGGATAACATGTGTGAAACCTTGAATAGACTTATCTTACTGTAGTTAATGAAGTAGGTAAGGAAAAAAAATATTTGGGCCAGACTAAGTGATATTAAGAACAGTCCATATAATTAGGCTACTGGATAGGCTTTCAGAATAATACCTGTCTTACTTCCAGAAATGTCACTAAAAGTAGCCAAAGTCTACACAAGCCACATAAACACTGAGCGCACCTATTCTGATCACAACACGCAAGTAGGCAACACGCAATTCTCACCCCACAGCAATCAAAGCATATGTATTTAATGAAACAGTAAAAAAAATCAAGGGTTGGGCTAATAAACACACAAACAGGCATGCAGTTCAACATTGTAAACAGAATAACAAGGAGTTGGCTAAATGAATAAAATATAGCGTTAGATTGCATGACTTAAATATGCCTACTAGGTTTCGAGCAGAGTGAATTGCGGGTGCTCGTTTCTAGGACTGTCGTTCATTGGAATACCTTATAGAAAACCCACTCCTTTCGGCAGGCTACACTTCATTGCTACACACGCTATACACTCTCGCGGCTGTAGCAAACCACTGGCAAGGACGATAGTGCGCGTCCCCGTGATCAGTCTCGCCACAGAAAACAAAGCTGCACGGCTTCCATTACAGCCAGCAGAACTCTGCGAAGATCTGCACAGAGACATCTGAAATATCGTTCATAAGATGGATCTACGGTTAATTTAGGGACCGCAGATACAGAGGCCTGCTTGGAGGACAGTAAGACAGCAGGACACTCGCTATATTGACAAAACATTTTTCCGGACTGCTTTGTCTTGGCCAGCTAGCAAGCCATCATTGTCGTTTCTGTTGCCAGCCATCCAGCTAGTCTCTGCTAGCTGAACAGCCACGGAAAACAGCGCCATGTTGTTGTCAAAAAGGGCTTGTTAGGAAGACAAATCTTGACTTAAAGGCGGAACATTTCCCCACCAGGACTCTCCGTTTTGCTTCAGGGATCCCGAATCTGTGCTCCAGTGGCGGAGCCATCGGACTGTTGTCAATCGGCGACATGGCGGAGCAAAGCTACTCCTGGTGAGTGCGCATAGCCCTAGTTGGTCAACAAGGCAACCTAAACGATTCGAATTCAACCAAAAGCTTAATTATACCCAAAATATATATGAATATGCATACAGGTCTGTATGCAGTTAAAACATTGTTATCCCGTATAGAATTAAATGAAGCTTCGTATGTGTTAGTGCTCTTATGAGCTAACCACTAGCTAGCCAGCTAACATCGGCTGTCTAACGTTAGCTAGCTGGTTAATTGTTGGCCGTAGAGGAAAATGGTTTAGTGGGTTAATCTGGTTCAGTGGGTTTGTACCAAGAACATCATATTGTACATGTATTCCAGCACGTTTGACATATTGGCAACTTAAATGTGCATGGTTTTGAAACAGGAAATGGTAATTAGCTATCATGTATTTGCAAGTGCAACATTGTAATTTATCCATATAGCTGAGAGTTGCTAGCCTATTGCTAAGTGGCTTTTTTATTTTCGTAACGTTAGCTGTGCTTGCTAGCCTGCCAACTAGCTGTGTATGCTAACTAGCATTGCTAGCTTCATGTTCTAGCTCAACAAAGAATAATCATGTACCGCTAGCATAGCATAATGGTTCATTACGAGCTGACCAGCGTTAGCTCGCTTTCTGAACTGAAATCTCATTCAATTGATCAGGTAACCTCGGTGTGCTGCAGTTGCCCGATTTATTCATTGCATGTCAGCACCTTTAGCCGATGCCAGTGTTACTCCAGCTAATTTGCGGTTGGAAATGGTTATCGTAGGTAATGCATCGAGATAAGAGGTCTGAATCTGTGACAAAGTTGCGATTAAGATAAAGATTCTGGCTAGAACGAGACTTGATGATTGGATGTGTAGACATATGCTGAATCCCTTTACGTTAAGGGATAGATTAAACGTTAGTAAAGCCCCTGTGTCACAAATGTTTTGTTTGTGTGATGCATGGCTACCTCGAAGGTACGGAGGACCTAAAACTGTTTGCTCTTAGTCAATACCCCTAAATCCTCTTTGTCCAACCTGATTAGCCGTATCTCACGTCGACATTAGTGCAGCGATGACAGCCTATTGGCAGAAACGGTTTTCAGGTCATAGAATCAAGGTAATTCTTGAAAGTCCCAAGCAACGTGGGCCCACTAACTTAGACAAAACAATGATGCTTATCAGAGTGTTTTTTTAAAAAAAAAACAAAAAAACATTACAATCGTGTATTGTCCTAAATGTTGAGGAGACAGTGTTCTCCTCAAATTCTGACCATTGAACTCAAACTCAGTCTGGTCAATATTGTAGCTGCTACTGTTTTGAGTTAGCTCTAAGCATGGATCCCCAAGCCTAAGGAAGACTACCAGTATTGTGGTGTGAGTGGTTTCAGGACAGCATGAATCCTCAGATAACCCATCTGCCAAGAATCCTTCAGGCGGCACAGCTGGTCAAATACCATCTCCCCTGAGTGACATGCCTTTCAGTCTCTCTCATCAACGCATCAAGAAGCGTCAAGAAATGACTCCCCAGATAATGAATATCACTGCCAGTCATGAGTGCTCTGTGCATCACACACACACACACACACACACACACACACACACACACACACACACCCACATGTGTACACACTCCCACCCACACATACTCACACACAGACTCTGTTAAGAATGACTGGGTTCAGCTAGCGTTGTTGGAGATGGGCAATGACAACACAGGTCTGTCTTTTGTAACCCTCCGTCTTGAGCGGCAAGGGCACTGAGACTTATTGTCAGGAGCAGAGAATGAGCTCACTGTGGAGTCAGCCAGCCTCAATGCGAGGAGCAACAGCAGCAGTAGCAGCAGCAGCAGCAGCACCACCACCACCACCACCACCACCAAATGAGTGCTTGATGGCCGTTAATTCTGCAGCAGGAATGCTCTGGTCAGTGAGTCGAGAGGAAGAACGCTCCACAAGATATTTCCCCCCTCGTCCCTGGAATGCTGCTTGGTCACGACCAAAAAAAAAAAGAGAAAGAAAGAAAGAAAGAAAGAAAAAGGAGGAAAAAAAGAGAGAGGGAGAGAGAAAAAAGCGGATACCGCTTCCCTTGGCCCCTCCGATGTTGAAAGGGATGCTCATGCTCAGTGAGGGATCAGAAAGAGGATCCTACCTCATCCAGAGTTATAGCTTCAGGGTTATTGCTCGATTAACCGTAGCACAAAAGGAGCATATTTTCACAATGAAGCCTTACTGCACCTACAGCTGTGTGTTGCAGCAGAGTGTTGCATCTCTGCAGCCACACGTGTGCTGGATTTTGCCATTTTAGTATGTGAACATTCTCTTCGGCTCAAAAAAATGCTTTGTGTTGCAGTTGTTGATTATGGTGCTACTGTGTGGTTCTAGGGTAATGGGTGTTTAGAGAGACTGACGGTTAGACTGTCTGAGAGACCATTATAGACAATTTACAGTTCATATTAGTCAACAATGACTACTGGGCCATTTGGCTTTTATTCCTGCTTTTTTGGGGGTTTTTTCACATTCAGAGTACACAAACTCAGTAGAAGTACTACAGGTGTATAAACTTGTATCTTCCAGCTTTTAACGTCATCACCTTCAGAGCCATCACTTTTTTAAAAACATACATACAGTCTCAATGTAAACTGTTACATTATCAAATGTACAGTAGCATTTGATTTGGGTAAATGCAATAGATAGTCTTCACTATAGGCCAAAAACCAGCCTCTCACTTCTTGTATGGAAATTCATGGGGAAATATTCGGGTGCGTTGAATCATTTCGAGTTGAGTATTTTTGTCAGTAACGCCAGGGATAGTTTGGAACAACTGTGTTGTCCCTTCACTAAGTTTTTGGCACAAAACTTCATGAGATGCCTAATAACAATACCAGATTCCCCAAGCTAGGGTCAGTTCTTGCCCCACCCTTTAGAAATCCTATTTAGCAGAGTACATAATAATAGCCATCACATGTAGCTAGCCAAGAACAGTTTTATGCATCCTGATTTTCATAGAAGATTATTATTATTATTATTGTTATTGTTATTGTTTGATATTCCTTTATTTATTTTGGTTGGAGGTTAAAGTTGCTGATTGTTGTTGTGGTGGTGTAGGCTGTGTTTTATCCATGACTCCAGAAACTTCCTTTGCGCTTTAGGGCTGTGTATAACAGTAGTATGCAATGCCCTTCATGATGATATTTTTAAACCATATTATTTGGAAAAATCTAGCAGAGAAACAATTGATCAGGATAAATAGCTAGCAGCAAAATCTCAGACATGAGATTCTACCTCATGGCCAATAGCAAGCATTTCTGATTATACATGAACTTCTGTTGACTTAAAGGATTACCCACAGGGAAATGTTGCTGAAGCCTCTATTCTCCTAAATGTTATCAACACATGTACTGTATATGGAAAGCTCGATGTGCATTTTGTTATCAGTAAGTCTAGATACATAGCAAAATTATAGGCAGCTCGTGGCGTTACTTTGTCGAGTTTCCCAGCATTGGGTATGCCGATGGAATGCAGTTTTAGTGGCCAACTTGTGCTTCTAGGACCTGGAAATTTTCTCTTTGCACATTTCCTTTGATATGATGTTGGCACGGCGCTTTACTGCTGTTCCTCTGTTGTCTGGTATCTGAATCTTTTGCCACAGGACTTTTATTTTTTTTCCCCCATGAAAAAGCTGTTTGACATTAGCAGTCCTGACAGTGTTCCAATGCCTTAGTCAATGCTGGTGTGTCAAATGTGATGCTTGAAGTTGTGTTTCAATAATAGGACATATACTATGAGCATGTAAGGTTCTTGGTTTTAGATACAACACACAGCACTGCTTCTCCCTTCCTGTGGCCTGTGTTGGTTGCTATGGTTGTCGTTAGTGATTGGCAGCCTCATATAGAGGCCTCTAAGTATAACAGTTGGTCAGGGAAACTCTGACCACATTTGCATGAGTGAGATGAACTCAATATGAGCGGTCAAAACGATGACGCGTCATTGGTGCTGTTATACCCATCTGTCCATCACTCTCTCCGCTTTCAGTTTGGATGACCCCACCCCCCCACCCCACCCCACCCCACCCCACCCCAAATCCCAACTCTGCGTGAGTGGTGTGCGCTTGCGGCTAAATAGCAGTGGATTTGTCTCCCTGTGAAAATAGCACCCTCCTCTCGCTGCTGTTGAGTGCCCTTGGGCAAAGCACTTACCCCCCAGTGCCCCTGCAGAGCTGCCCCGTGCTGCGCGGTAAAGCGGCCTGGTAATGAGCGCCTTCATATGGAACTCTGTTTATGTAGCTCCGTCCAGGTACCTTGTGTAGTGGTTTGTATGGTGGTATCTATGTAACAATGGTGAAGCGAGCCTCTTTGATTGTCTTGAAAAGCGCTATAAAAATGAAATGTTTTATTATTATTACTGTTGGTATTGGCTGCAGCCGTGGCAGCTGGACAAGGGTTAGAATGGTAGGTTGCTTGGTACAGTGTTCTCTCGGCAGTAGCCTACAGCTATTTTCAATTTATTCTAGTGCAATAGAAAAAGAGCAAGTGAGGCCTAGGCCTATATGCTGCTGCTACATCAATCAATCAATCAATTAATCAATCAGTCAATCATTGAAGTAGAATAGCAAACTAAACAAAATAGGGACAAAGTCACTATTATCATGTATGTGAATAAATGTTAAACCGATTCGCCTGCATTGTTTCGGGCTCTTTAGGAGGTAGCCAGTCGTTAGCTTCAGTGACCACAAGCTGCATTTAGGGTTGGCTAGGTTAGGGGATGTTGGAGATCCTTCCCATCGGTGTCTGTGTATGTCTAAAGAGGAAATGTGCACTGCAGTTTGACACTCGAGCATTGTGTGGGGAGGAGCGGTCAAGCACAGGGCCTTTCCACAAATCCTGGAAGCACAGCTCATAGGTCATTCTCATGGCACACATTCATCCACTTTTTCACTCTTTTTAAATTTTTTTTTTTTTTTTAGAAATAGGACATTAGTGTGCTTTCGATAAATATCTTTCTTCAGAGTAGCATGTTAAACACAGGATTAAATGTTATGAGCCAAAAAAGCAAAAACAAAACGGAAGCAAAATCCGTCTAGTACCATTTAATGGACAGGAAGTTGTAGGCATGAAATGTAGGCGTGAAAAGGTCATATATGTTTGTTAATACATATCAAACTGCATGTTGAAGTCTGAGAGCACATACCTCTGCCAAGACCAAATGCTCCATTTCACTATATTCATAATGTCACAGTGTCACAAAAAGTGAAGTAAAATTCCTGGAGCTGCCCCTGGAACCGGAACAGCTCCAGTTAAGTGGTCTCTTCGGTGGCCACTTCTCCACTAAGTTTCATGAAAATCATCCCAATAGTGTTTGTGCCGACAGACAGAAAAACACACAAAATCTCCTTGGCAACGCTATTAATAAAAGAGAAGTTTCTGAGGGTACGGAAACCTGAAAGCTTGGGCAATTAGAGTATTACCTTCACGTCATAACTTCCTCAAATACGCCCATTGTACAAGATGTTATAAATAGAACGAAGTTAGAACTTGATAATACACTGTCTAGCATTGAATATTGTATAGTCAGATTTGAGTATAATGTGGCCAAAAGCTATTGCAGCTTAATTATTGTTCCTGTTTAATAAAGATCTCCCAAGTCATTGATTTACGCCTATCTGCTCTGCTGCTTACCATTGCATAGACAAACGCTGGTATTGTGATTCCTGAATCCTTACATTTAGCAGCATAGCCTAAATATCTTCTTTATTTACCTATATAATACTTGTGTAATTACTGTTGTTTTGAGCAGTATTTATCATGCAATGAGTAAAGCAATTAAATTATCGTAATTATTATATGTTACGTTAGTAAAGCGGGCCTCTGATCTACATGTTTTCACTTTTCACTTGTATTTACATCACAGGTTCGGTCTTAAATTTAATTTAGAAGTCGTATTAAAAGGTCTAATGTCTTTAAATTGAGCTAGTTTATTCCTGTAGACGACCTATGTGGTCATGGTTTTATAACTCAAATCATAGTCTCTGACTCATGATTCGATGTGTGGAAACGGCACAGAGGAAACAGATTTGAGATTGAGATACAGCTACATCTGAATAAGCAGGAGGAAGTCCTCATCTTTGCTCACTCAGGATCTTTCTCCTTTTCACCCGCAATTAATTAACATTGCCAATACTCTAGCATCTTAATTAATCGGTTTTAAATAAAGCATTCTCAGTGACGCTTTGATGGTGCCCTCACCACAGTAGTTAGTTAGAATGTCACGCTCAATTGAGTCAGTAAGTCTTTGTATGCACTCATTGCTGACCCAGTGACATCATTCAGGGTGAATTCTAGAATATCTGTCCTCTATTGACAGGAAGTGTGTAAAGTGCTTTGTTGTTTACATGCTTTTTTTCATTCATTATTATTCTCAAATCTCAATAGCTTGTTTCTTTCTGCTGTGGTGTTCAGCATTCTGGAAACTAAAGTACGTTGGAAGTCCGTTTGTGTTTATATTGGACTGAAGTCAACCTCCATGAGTCAAACCACGTCACATTGGGTGCACACACACACACTGTAGAAAGTGTGTCACTCATTTTTTTGCTGCCCCGTTTGTCCTTTTCATACAAAGCCGCCCATATTTGTCAGGAAAGGTCTATTGTGTCGCACCTATGCAGTGATATATAAAGACAGCGGTACAACAAATAAGGATGTAAAGGACAGGCCTGACCACACGCCAGAGAGGTGTGGGGCACCTCATGGAAGAGGTGTCAAATTGCTCCATTCAGTCTTACATTGTAATTTTACTATCCAGTATCCACCCACCCAACCATCCCCCTTAAACGAAGGAGAAAAAACTATGAGGTTTCACTCACATAGATCTTCGTTTCTCGATGTCACAGAGTACTGGTTTTAAATTTTTTTTTTTTTAACCTAGCTTGAGTTTCTACAGTCAGTAGCTAACGCAGCCAGGAAGCTACAGAACTGCACTCTGGGGGTACGTGTGTGTACATGTGAGCCCCCATGTACATGCCCCCAGAGTGCAGTGTTGTAGCCGCCTGCCTTCTAATCCAGGCCAGGATTCTAATCTAATACAGGCTCTAATGTCCCAAGTCGCTGTCCAGTTCAGCAAACGTTGTGTGGTCAACGAAAAACAATGGTATTGTTTTTCATTGTTACTTTTATTTTTAAAGGCCTCATTGCGTTTATGGAGATAGGACACTTGAGAGTGAACAGAAAGGAGTGGGAGATGTATAGAAGGGTGGGATTTGGAAATTCAACTGGGGTCCTCATCGGCATCTGGGCTTGAATATGGTTGAGATGCTTCCACTTGCATCACAACTTTCACAAACACTGGTGTTGTTACAGAAATTATTCTGTAAATGGGAAGTAAAATGGCCAAGGCGGTCATATACAATTTCTGCCAATCAACATATGGTTTCGGGTCAGTAGGAAGAGCGGGGTGTTTTTTGGTTGGCCATCGAGCTTAAACGTCAGCCACCCTTTGCCCAAATGGCGGACTGCACCTTTAACCCATAGCCTTCAAGCGGTAAGCCACAGCACCAGTATCCCAGCCGCTGGAAGCTGTCATTTTCCCCAGTGGACGGACACAGGGTGGAAAATACCAATGGCCACAGCAAGAACAGCATTTTTTGGGGATATTTTTAAGCCTGTGAGACACCACGTTTACATCACGGCTCGCTCAGTGCCAACCTGCCAAGGCCAGATATCGGTCATTCGCTGGTGCAAACCAGAAATGTCCCAGAGCACTTTCGCTGCGTGGCTCGCTCAGCTCGAAGCGTCGACTCGGCCCCCATGATGTTCCCTCGGGTCCGTGGAGCAAGTGTTTCCAGTGTTTTCTCTCTCTCTCTTTTTTTTTCTTCTTGTGGTTAGCTTTTCAAAAGAGGTGCTCACTTTCCAGTAGCTTGTCCAACCCGGGCTGAAGGCTGGTGGTGTCTGGAGAGTTGCAGTACGTCCAAGTGGGCGCCCTTTTCAGGTGCTCTTACAGCAAATGGATGATTCTCTTTCCTGTGTCTGATGTGGAGCGTAGTATTTCTTTCTCTTTCCCGACCCCCCCCCCCCCCCCTCTCCACTTGTTTGAAGAAGCTTCTGTAATAGACCTCCACTGAATGTGCACATTAAATGGTAGAGTGCATCCTGTTGGGAGTGGACAGTGGAAATGATGGGAAATGGAAACCCAGGTTGGGGGTGTCAGGGTGGAGTGGTAAAATGCGGGGATGGTTGGCTACGCCACACCATTAAAACCCGGCACCTACCGGCAGACGTTCCGTCGGGGAGTTTATAGAAGGGGCTTACAACATAAACACACACACACCACACACACCACACACACACACACACACACACCACACACACACACACACACACACACACATACACAGATTGGCATGATTAACTCAGTTTTGTTTACTTGATAGGCATCAGTGAGATCCAGACCATTGTCTATTGTTTGTATTGCATCATTGTTTTGTATGTGTCCACATACCATTTCTCTCTGCCCCTCCTAATGGGAGTCTTATGCATTTTCATTTGTTACTTGTAACGCACTTTCAGTGTTTCCCACAGAATTGGATTCGATTTGTGGTGGTAGGTAGTGGACTTTTAATGCCAATTAAGCCCACCGTCTTCTATGCAATGCTTCCATGTGCTATCAACAACCCTTCAACAATTGTTAATATTTTGTTTAATGTACATGTAGAGGAGAGTAGAGAGAGAGAGAGAGAGAGAAAGTGGGGCGGGGCAAGGAAAGGCTGTGTGCGTAAAATGCATGGCTCAATGAAAGGATTTTATCTAATTTAAATAGTACAACATTATTGTGAGACGACCCGTTTTGATTTTGTGGCGGCCCGCCACAGATTAGTCAACATATGGGAAAGACTGCGCTTTAGCTGAGCTAATGAGCGTACACTAATTACACATTTTTATTTATTTATTGATTTGTTTTACCGCTTGTTCTGTTGGGTATGTTACACTACAGAAGTGCTCTTCCCAGTTCCCTTACGTTTTCCGTCTCTGTTTCCATGTTTGTAGGTTTCTATCTTTGTTGTCTCACCTGTCATTTTCCTCTACTCATCGTTCACTGCAATGTTGTTGTCACTCATTCACTGATTAACAACCACCCATGACTTCCTATCTGTCTGTCTATATGCTGAAAGTCAAAATCTGGCAGAACCGTATGGTATTCATGACAGCACTAACCCAAGGAAGTGAGCACTGTTATCAAGGAGCAAATGTGTTAGCATAGAAAATACCAATGGGTGGGGTCAGAAATCCCTTGTGTGGTAAGCAGTGTTGACTGAGTGCACAAGCTGTAATTTGCACCAGGAAGAGAGTAGGTTATGCCGTCAATAGGCCATGTCGTTCGGGCCATTAAGGTTTCTGTACCACGGTCATTCATAGCTCAGCTTTCCCTGTTGGTAAGGGGGAAGGTTTGTTTTTGTTTGTTTTATGAACAGGTGTACAAATCGGGATTCCTTATAGATGGCTTCAAACAAGAATTTCTTCGTATTATTAAGCCTTTTCGGCCATAACCGTTCTCAGAACACGGTTAAAATAACTATTAACTGAGGCTAACCATAGAACTTATTGGGCCTTTTCTGTTTGCATTCGCACTGTCAGTAAGAACGCTGCGTCAACATAACGCAAACATTAATGGAGCCCTCTCGACGGTGGGCCAAAACGTTTATTTAATATAACACATGAACTTGTTTGGCCCTTAGATTTTTTTAGAAAATAAGAAATGGACACACAAGCCTGCATAGAAAACATAATGCCATGTCCTTTATTAACCGTAAAGGTACACTATGCAGCTTTAGGTGTTTTTTGGCGACTGTGGAGCTCCCTTTAAAGTCAAGATATATTTAGATTTTACCCTGCTGTTTGTTGTAAATAGCAAACTTCTCATGACTCATCCCCCAAAGAGCTTACCTGACAAGGTAATGTTTCATGATTCTTGCTAGAGAAGGTCAGGCCGCCATTATTGAAGTCGCACGGCAGGTTTTCTCAGTAGCAATTAGCTACGTCTATGCCGTATAGCTATGGTAGGTGGACGATTCACCCATTGCAAGTTCGTTCACCCTCAAATTGGCTTCATAAAGGTGAACATTTTGCATAGTGTACCTTTTTAATAAAGGGTCAATTCTGGCTTCCACTGTTGTGTCTTTGAGCAAGGCACTTAACCCCGAATTGCACCGGGGACCGTGGCCCTTGTAATATAATTGACACGTAATTTGCTTTTGGATAAAAAAAAAAAAGTGTCTGCTAAATGAATAAATGTAAATGTAATCTGCTAAAGTCAGAATGGAAAGGAGGGAGAGCACAGCTGTTGTATGGTAATGTGTATGGGCTGCATTCACACTGGCAGGCCTTGATACACAGTTCTGATTTTTTGACTATATCCTTTGACTATATATATTTGGACTGCCCATTTACATGTATGTTTCATAGGGATGTCACGAGAACCGATACTTGCGATACCTCTCGATTCTAAAATGAAAAAACACCGGCGATGCCTATTTTTTTGAAGCACCGTAAGCACCGACGCCAGCATAAGCATCGGTGCTGCGACTCTTCCGGAACTGATGGGGGCAATAGGCTACAGTGTTTCCCACACATAGACTAATTTGTGGCGATGCGCCACAGATTCAGCACCGGCCGCCACATATTGTTTCGTTACTTTTTTTTAATTTATTTATCTATTTTTTAACGGTATTGAAAAACACGCAACATTCGTTAAGCTGAATTTCCTTTCCCTGCTCTCCCTCTCTGTCACTCACGCGTCTGTCTCTCATGCACACACAAGCACACACACACACACAGCCTCTCCCCTCCGTGCACACAGCGTCTGTCTCCATGAAAACCAAGATCATTCCTGGAAGCGTGGTCGTACTGATGCACCTGACGCTGCCCGGGTGGAAGCATATAGTTCTTCCGCAGCTTTTGTAGATTATACGTGCAACTTTACCTAACAGTAAAAGTAAAGTAAAAGTTAGCTTGTTCTCCTTGGTCCGCTCTCGTACAGTACGTGCTCAATGGACACCCGCCCACGACATGCACATTTAATCCAAATAAAACATTCACAATCATGAACGCAATGACGCACAGAAGACGATTAGCTAAATTGCTGTTTAAAATCCGGTTAGCATCATTAGCTAGTCTATGCTGCAGACATTAAAACTCTTGCATTCAAGTTGACTGACCATCTCAATACCAATGTTTTTCAACTCCAAGACTTAAAAGGTTCTGTCCCAAGGAGAAAAAGTAGCTTACCTTGAAACTTAAACACATGTGGGGAAACTGAACAGTCCATCCAGTATGATAAGCTTAGCCTGCTACTTTGTTTACAAAATGTTGAGGCTTCAACCAGACAGCTGAATTTAAGAGGTGGAGTTGTAATATGAATAGTAGGCTATAATCTGCATAAAGTTTGCTGCTAATGAAGATCAGAAATTTCATATAGAATGTATAAATAGTTACAGAATGTGTGTGTGTTTCAAATAAAGACTTTACATCTTGTAAAAAAAAAATCATTCACATTATATGAAAGCAGAGCGATAAAAAGGCGATGCAAGTTGTTGGTTTTTATACAATTCCATTAGAAAAGTGATTTAATTAATTATGTGTAAGCCTATGTGATATGCTCGCAATTGGATACTGTATTCTGTTATGCTCTGTATGTTATAGAAATTATATTTCAGTATTCTGCAAATATTTCAATAAAGAAATTCATTAGTAGTGGTACATGGGATTTTAGAAAATCCTTTTTTTTAACGATTGTATCGAATTTGGCATCGAGAATCGTGTAATTTTACTGGTATTGGCACCGACTACTGATTTTTTGGTATCGTGACACCCTTAATGTTTCAGAGAGGCCCATATCAGATATCTGTGTTTACATGGGTCACTAATTTGCTAAACACTTGAAACAACTCGCCAGCGTACCAGAGGGATTTTGGTCACTGAAATGAAAGTAAGCCTATAGATGGCACTGCAAATTGCAAGATATCACAGGATATCACACACTTGTATTAATACTGTAGGCTATTTCAGTGGCTAGTTGTTTTGTAAGTATTTTGAGAAACCCACAAAATGGGCTAGTGGATCGGTCAAGAAGGAAGTGGAGGCCCTATTGCAGCTTTTCCATCTCTGTTTTCATCTTAATTTTTCTGTTCTGCCAGTCATGCATGTGAAATGATAATATTATGTGTAATGAAACTACGAAAAGTAAAAAAAGAAAAATGACGAAAATGTGGAAAATGACAGGTAATATCTGATCTGCCCGGCTAGGCGGCAGTCTCATTGGCACATATCCGATTAATATCTGATTTCTTGCCACATATGAATGAGATTTCTTTCCCTGTTTACACACATCAGTGTTGCACATCGTAGTTGTGCCACATATGAGCCAAAAAAACGGAATCTGATTGAAAGAAATCATCTTATTAACTGATGGTGTAAACATAGCTCCATGGTGTCACTTGAGGTTGGTACTGTAATTGAAATGAAGAAGAAATGTTGGATGCAGGACACACACACACACACACACACACACACAGAGAGACGCATGCACACATGCACAGTCCTTTATTGCAACAATAGACCAGGAGGAAGTGTTCCTGGTAGTAAACTGAAAGATTATGAGGTCAAGTCATGCCACCATACTATAGTGTGACTGGCTCTTATCACCCACAATCTTTCAGTTGGACTGCAGCAAACCTCAAAACCACTGGGTGATAGACGTTCCCCTTTTTTCCTGGTTGTGGCAATATCATACATTGGAAATTGTGAAACCTTTGCCTTTTGTTGTAATTTTCGTGTTGTTACTCTGAGATGAGACATTTCCGTCTGCGTGTCTGAGCACTGTTTCCTCATATTGCAGTCTAACAACAAATCAACTGATTGGTCAGTGCCCATTGTCTAACAGATCAACTGATTGGTCAGTGCCCATTGTCTAACCAGTGCTTAGTGCAAGGTGTCAGACACTTGACTGTAAAGTAGGGTTCAGACCAAAGATTCCCGACCAGACGAGACGAGCTGCGACGTTCTAAAACCTTGCGACTGTGACTCAACGTGTTTAATGCCCTGCGACGGCTTACAACTACGTGCAACTTCTAATTCATACCGCTGCAACTCAGTCTCGTCGCGTCGGGAATCTTTGGTGTGAATTGGGCTTAAGTAACCATTCTCTGGAGCTCTCTCGGCTGGTTGGGTTCTGGGACCATGCGCCACTGAAGCTCGTCTTTGGCACACACACAGCTCGACGCAGCATGCCACTTGCTTAAGACTAATCTACAGCTCATTTGCATGACAAATGTCTAATTTGGATACCTAACACTTATTGTTTCAATGTATTCATATCTTATTCGAATATCCAATCTATTCTGTTTAGTGTCACACCTAGAACGAGTACACGGGGGGGAATTTTTTTTCACTTCTCAGGGAACCGTGGTGCAAGTGGCAACATCCGATCGAGTTGGAGTTCAAGTGCCCATGAGGACCTGCGGTTAATTCCAATGCACAGTCATTTCCCCCATCTCACTCACTGTCACTCACTACCTGTCACTCTCAACTGCCCTATCATACATTAAGGCAAAACCTCCAAAAATGTACTAAGAAATGGAGTTATTTCTCCTCGATGTTATCGAGCTGATTGTCTGGTATGAGCATTCCAAAAGATGCCAGGATTGACAGGATTTTGACAGGCTTGACATCTTAAATACCATACACCTAACCTGAGTAACAGCCCACCCAGACAAACTTGACTAGACAAGGTGTATCTTAAACTTAGTCATACTCTGGTCATCAGTCACTGTAGACACTAAATTATAGACTTTGCAGTCGTTGCCTAGTATGTTCTGAAACTTCGCAATTTAATTTGACACAATGACACCCTCACTGAGTAAAATTGCATGTTGTAAAAATGTCAAATCTCTTAATCCCATGACATGATCTTATTCCTTTTTAGCGTTTATCTCATGTCTGTCTTTGTAGTGCATAGCTTTGTGGCTTTGAATTGAAATGATGTCTTATCATAAATGTAATTTAAAAAAAAAAGGAGCAGTGCACTTCAAATAGTCTGAATCCCATGATATGTAAACCAATGTAGAGATAATGATTACAGCTCGCAGACAGCCTCTGTCAGCCAATGTTCAACGTTGTGGCTCAAATTGCATTCTTACGTCCATACACTGCTAGTGTGCACTGAGAGCTTGCTTACGTTGCGCCCACTTATCTGCACTAGATACTTAAACTGTATACTATTTGTGCATGTAGGTGGTTTGAGAAACAGCCACAAATACTAATAAGATATATAATTGTATGGATTCAGAAGAGCTCTAAACACGAGAAAACTGTCTACATGACACTGCAATCTGTGTGTGAGATGGTTCCTTTGCTCTGCCGGTGGGGTTCTGCTGGTGCAGTAGGTGGTAATCCAATTTGAATCAGAATAGCGGCTTGATCGGAATGAAAATGACATATTTGCCGATCCGATTCGAATTTTTAATGGGAATGAAAGGGGTGGTGTTCTCTGTTCTTATTCCGATTGAACAGCCATGCATACGGTTGATTAGGTTGCCTGCTGCTGATGCTGCTGATGCTGCTTCTCCAAAAAGCAAAAGCAAAGCAGCCACGGTGATTCCAATCAAAGATTCTAAAGTGCTTGTGACCCCCTGATAGGAATATAGAACGGACCATAGATATAAAAGCTTTATAGATCTATGGAACGGACCCCGCTTGTGAACAGATGACTCAAAATGTTTAATTCGGAACAGTTTAACAAGGACGACAAGAATGCTGTTTGGAAGACTGAAGCAGCATCCCCGCCCAAAAGCCAGATCAAGCAGCAGATGATGTTCCCGGCCATAGATTGGCCGGTCTCCACAGCAAATATCTGAAAGAACTGACATGTGAAGCAATGCCTTCCTTTAGCTGGAGTTGATGACTGGTCGGTGTGTCTCAATCTTCTTTGAAATAACTTCTGAAAAACACCTCTGAACACACACTCACTGGAATCTCTAGCATCTAGGCTTAGCAAGAGAGCCACTTAAAAGAGTGTTTTAATGTTCGCCACTGCGGGCAGGAGCATATGTGGAGAACCTCTCGTCCCATCCAAGTGTGAAGTCATTGATTCGAAATGCAGGCGTGTTTCATGTTTGGGTTAGAGACTCATCCCAACGCCGCGGCCGCGTCACCCTGATCAAGTCGGCACCTGCCGAAGCGCTGCCTGCATCAACAGCGCCTCGGAACAGTTCTCTTTCTCTGAAGAGAGAGCCACCTCGTGCAGCTGCTGCTGCTGCTGCTGCTGTAGCAGCCAGAATTAAGAAAGAAAAAAAATGGCATAGAGCCTCTGGCTGCCCCTGGAGTTTACAACGAGGAGTCAAAAATGTCAGAAATAGCAGAATTGCTCGCCTTGGCCCGATCCAAGAAAAATACATGACAACCCGCAGAAGCCTGTGGCTGCAGGCAACCTCTGCTTGGTGGAGGGGGGAGATTTCCTTCGAAACCTTCCGTTTTAGGAGACCCAAAACAACCAAGGCACTGTCGGCCAGCAAGGGCAGGACCGACCTCGCAGCCCTGGACCACATTCCTCACTCACTGAGTGGCAGGGATGGGGGTCAAAGGTCATGACCCCTAATGTCATATATGAGGTTAAGGTCACAGGCTTCGGCTTGACCGGCAGGTGAGAGGTGGTGGGAACGGGGTGGGGGTCTATGAGTTTCAGAATTGGGTGAGCCGACGTGATGTTTATATGCTGGTGGGAAAAGTGGTCAGAGCAGGATGAGTGTTAGGAAATTCTGTGTGTAGTTAGAGGAAGCTTATTTGCATTTTGTTTACGGTTGTTTTAGTCTCTCTCTCTCTCTCTCTCTCTCATTTGCACTCTGCGTAATTATCCCGCAGGACAGGGGCTGGTAGGATGTAAGATGTGTGCTGATGATAGCTGACTGCTTTTTTTTGTTGTTGTTGTTGTTGTCGTGAGGTGTAGATTTGCTAAGGCCATCCTCACTGGCCATCAGCTTCAATTCGTCTTTCCCTCAATGGATACATTAGGTCAGCAACATCTTGCCTGACTGCTTGTCTCCACACAGTCTCACTCAGTCTTTTGCTGTGGTCTTTGACACACACACACACAAATTTGCAGTAGGTGGAGTTTGCTGTTGTGGTCATGTTGATGACAGATTGTTTTCTGAGGTGAGTCCTCGACTGGGTATGCTGTCGGCATCTCTCTCTTTATCTTGCCTCAGAAGTGTAACTGGCCCGGGGTAATGTGACCAGGAAGTTAACTACAAGTAGCAGTTACAAGAATAGACTGGCGTACACACACACACACACACACAGACACCGAGCCAAAGCTATTATCCACACTCAACAGTGAGGGAGGAGATTCCTAGTATTGGGCATCACAATTGTTCTTTTTCATGGAAGTAATTTCACCTCGGCCTCTCCTCTTGGCCCCTGTCTCTGCGCTCTCGGCTGAAGGTGCTCTAGCAGGCAGGCTCATTTGTTACAGTTGCAGCTGGCAGATCTGGCCAAATGTTGATATTTGAGCTCTAAAACCAATCAAATCGGATCATTGGCCTCTGGGCTCCCCAAGCATGTTGATTGGCTGGAATTTATTATGACTCGAATGTGACGTTTCATATTTACAGAGCCAGGATTGTGTACATTTACGCGAGTGTACAGTACACGCAAACGGCAACCTGCTGAATGTGACCAATTCGACTTCATATGGGCAGATAAATCATTTGGACCTCTTATGAATTTCTTTGATTTTAATGGTTGTTTTTTTTCTTGGAACATTTTTTAACAGTCTTTGGATACATTGGATACTTTCACACTCTGGATATATTGAATTAACTTAGGTCTCAGTTTAATGTTGAGTCTTTGTTACAGGGTGTGGTTGGTTGGGTTGTGCTCAAAATAGTCGTGTTAGAATTCATTTTGTCGCGTGTCTTTTGTTTCCATTTTGGGTTGGTTTGTCCGATCAGATGGTGAAGATATGGGCTTTGTTGAAGTAGTGCATTCTTGCATTTACTCCTGACTTGAAACAGTGGAAATGTAAGACTCAAAATGATCCATTAAAATGTTGCGACTAATGCCTTTTAAATTGAAAACCCAGCAATGCTAACCAACCAAAACAACCATCTGATTGTCATGTTTGTTATTTTGGTGAACCTTGTGTAAAGGAAGTACTGTGCTTCATCCGTGTCCTGTCTTGTTGTCCTATTAGAGTTTGTTCAGACATAGCTAGCAGTATTGAGCCGAATACCAGTGTGTTTCCTTGTTGACCAATTTTGTAGATGGACGTTTGTCAAAATGCATCACATGCTTTTAGCTATAGAATTATTTGAATTCTTCACAAGAAGTCATTGTGTTTAATCAATATTCTTTTTGTGTGTGTGTGTGTTTTTACCTTACCAGTGTGTTTCCTTGTTGACCAATTTTGTAGATGGACGTTTGTCAAAATGCATCACATGCTTTTAGCTATAGAATTATTTGAATTCTTCACAAGAAGTAATTGTGTTTAATCAATATTCTTTTTGTGTGTGTGTGTTTTTACCTTGCCAGGGCTTATTCCCTTGTGGACTCCAGTCAGGTGTCCACCTTTCTCATCTCCATCCTTCTCATCGTTTATGGCAGCTTCAGGTGAGTTTGCTTTCACAATACACACACACACACACACACACACACACACACACACACACACACACACAGATACACCTGCTCAGCCAGGTGTAGCGAAGCAAGCACAGGGAAAGTTTGGTTATAATGACAGTGTCCGCCACCCATACAGACACAGCAAAATGTCTCTTATTTCACACACACACACACACACACAGACACCCTGCCCCATCCTCTTCTTTCCTGAATGTCTTTGTTGTCATTTTCTCTGTTGGATTATATCTCTCAACACCTCTCTTTGTCTCTCTCTCTCTCTTTCTCTCTCTCTCTCTCTCTCTCTCTCTCTCTCTCTCTCTCTCTCTCTCTCTCTCTCTCTCTGTCTCTAGATCATTAAATATGGACTGCGAGAACCAGGAAAAGGACAAAGATGGGAATCCCACGACGAGCTCCTTCAACAACAGTAATTCAAGCAACAGTGTGTATCGATATGTGACATAACACACGTACACGCGCACACACACTCACGCACACACACACTCACTCATGCACACACACACATACAAACACACACTGTGTGAAAACGCCACACAGCGGCCAACTCGATACATGGGACTGGTTCAGGTGTGATATGGATATAGCCAGGTGCACTCTTACAGAGCAATGTTGCTGGGCAGGGTTCCTGAGTAATGTGGTTCTACTTCCTTCCCACCAAAATGGGGCAACATTTTTGTGGGGATCAGATATAGACTAATTCTCATTAGCATCCTCTCAGAATACAGGCTTCAACTTGGCCGCCAGTCAGATTTGGTGTTACAGATGTGTATAAGGGGGTGGGAAAAATGGTTAGACTAGTTATGTGGTTGCCCAGCAACATTGCTCAAAATTGGTCCCATGTATTATCTTTGTAAGGTCTATGTTAATGCAAGCATGAACTGCACAGATGGCATCAGATTTAAAGATTCATTTCTGAGGCTTTTGTACATATTATCATATGTACACATTATCTTAATTATAAGTATGTAGGATATATATTAACCTATAGTAATCATTAGTAGGGTATTGAAGTAGCCTGTAGTTTTATGTTTGCGTTTACAGTTCTCAGCTGATGCTTTTGTCTAAAGTGACTCACAGTGACATAAATAAATGTTGCACTTAACAGTTCTTAGCAAATTGATACGGCCTAAATAAAATAAGAGAAGTCTTGGTAGAATTACCGCTCTTGAAACCAGACTGTTTAGAGTCTAGTAGATTGTTTTGAGATAGGAAATCAGACACTTGCTCGAACACCACTTTCAAAAGAGTCTTCGACAAGGAGGGGTAGAAGGGAGATGAGTCTATAGTTCTTCACATCAGCTGAATTGAGGGTACTTTTCTCAAGCAAAGGTGTAACTCTTCCTTGTTTGAAAGGGAAAGTAACTGCAGAAGAGAGGATGGCATGACATCCACTAGGCTTGTTGTTGGATGACTTCGCTGAAGAAGTGTAGAGACCTCTTCCTCATACAGACGAAAGAGAAAGAATCCCATGATAATACCAGTAATAAAACCTTGTTTACATAAGGCAGTGCCTTTTTTTTATGGTCTTGTTGAACTGGGCGCTCATCTGTGCAACTTTTTCCCATGCAAATGTTTTGTAAAGTCATCTGCGGACAATGAAGTAGTTGATTGCGACAGAAGATTGAGAAGAGACTTGAGTTCAAAAAAAGGTTGTCTGTGGCATTCTCAACTTTCCTCGGGTAGAAAGCCTTTTTTAGCAAGTGTAGCTGTGGATGAGATAGCAGGTATCAAAGACTTGTCGCCTTGTGAGATCATTGGCATTTCTGGATTTATTCCATTTTCTCCTTAGCAGCTAAGTCTCCAAGTTCCTTTTGTACTTTACGAATACTCTTAGTAACCCTTGGGTAATGGTATGTGTGTGTGTGTGTGTGTGTGTGTGTGTGTGTGGGTGGGTAATGGGGGTTTTGAGCAAGAGGGCCTTGTGGAACGAGGACATGCGGAGATGCCAGTGCTCAGTAAAGTCTAGAGTGTCTATATAGCGTCATTTGCATCTCGTGAAAAGAATGAACTTGAATTGCTGACAGTAGAAAGTCCAATTTGTGCGGAGAGCACCCACTTATCCTGAAAGACAAGAAATTATAATGAAGAATAATTTGAAATGCTCCGACGTCATGATTGCATTCCATTCTAATGAGTCATAGGTGTGTGTAGGTAGAAATTGCGTAAACTTCCGCTCCTTGGAGGCAATGAATCTTGTCCCACCTCCTCCAAATACATGATTGGTAAGGGAAAGGGCATGATTAGTTGACAGCATTGCAGTTTGATTTGATTAATTTGAATTCCACTGAGGGCTCAGCCCTCATTTACAATGATGTCGAGTGATGAGATGTATACAATATCATGACATACTGTCAGTTAAAACAAGTGCATGGATGTGCCAAATGATCTTTAAACATGACTTTAAAATGTTAAAATGAACCGAATGAATCAGGTTCAAGACTGAGTTGTGGCTCTGCTCTTGGGTTCAAGCCATATTTTAGCATTTTAGCAATAGCAACAGAAGTGATAACTGTGAGGCCCAGGCAGGAATGAACCTTTAATAACTGCAGTCTTGGGGGTCGTCGCTGGGGCACAACTGGCTACCGCGCCCATACCATCTTGGGTCCAGGTGCCCGTACCATCTTGGGTCCAGGTGCCCGTACCATCTTGGGTCCAGGAGCCCAAGGGCCCGGGTGTTCGAGTTCAACCCCCGAGGTCGTTTCCCGATCTCTCTCTCTCTCTCTCTCCTTCCCTCTCCCTCTCCCTCTCTCTCTCTCTTCCCCCCCCTCCCCCCCCCCCACTTGCTTCCTGTTGTTCTTCATGGTCCTCTATCAGTAGAAGGCAGAAAGTATAAGGCCAAAAATATAGCCTACTTAAAAGAATAATGATTATATTTGTAAACTGACCATTCCACAACCCCATAGAGAAAGTTGGGCAAGACACTGAGGACTGGTATGATGTAAAAATAAATAAATAAATGAATAAATAAATAATAATGAAAATACCATATTGGTCGGTCTCTAGTGCAGAATATAGACGGAAACGGTATTCAGCCCGATAGCATGCCCTCTTGATTTAAATGGTCAAAATAGGGAATTTTATGGAAAAATATAGCAAATTCCACTGAAGGCAAAAAAGTTTCAACATCCAGCATTGCTAAACTGTAATAACGTTACCGTGTAAGATTCGTTCTAAGTAAGGCCTTAACTACTGATGAGATTTATAGGGGCACCGACATGGCAGCGGCGACACATCCCCAGTAGAAACACCGCTTGGCCCCGCACACTTGCACTAAATCTTCAGACTGCAGAAGTTGGTTAATTCCGCCACAATGGGATTTCTTGAGTGGCGGCGACAAAAATAGACACACATCGTAATCTTCACGGAGGTAGCGGGCGGCAGAGTTCGGCGCTGGTGTGTGTGTACGGGTGTTGTATTGGGAATAATGGGATCTAGATAATCTAAAGCAGAGTGCGTGCCACACTCATACACACACCTTAAAGCTGCGCTCACAGTACACATCTCACTGGAGTTTTGTAATTCTAGGACCACGATGGTCTTGTTGAACTACGGACTGGGTAGTTTAGCCAGAGAGGGTTCATGTGAAGAGGTTGGTTCTCATGTGCTCATGCAGGTTCTCTTTGTGACCATGGGCAAAGCGGTTTTCTTTATCTTCTTTATTTATGTCTTAATTTCAAATTAATCAGATGCTGTTTTACTTTTTCAAGGTAGAAGGGTGATGTGTTGCTTCAAGTGAAGCCATTCCAAGCCAATGTGCTCAACACTTGAATGGATACATACATTAGTCACTTATTTTGTTGTTGCTTGTCTGGGTCTTTATTGACAATGAGTCAGTTTTGTGCAGAAAAACTTCCGTCACCAGAGTTATTTCAGAAATGCTCATAATTTCATCCCAAATGAATTTGGAAAGTAGATTTAGATGAATTTGATTTGCAGTAGGGGTAGTGAGGAGAATTTAGGTTTGTTTATTTATTTACGTGTGTGTATAAATATTGATCTGCTGGAAGACTGTTGTGGTTGAGTGTGTGTGTGTGTGTGTGTGTGTGTGTGTGTGTGTGTGTATGTGGAAATATTGATGCTCTGGAAGACTATTCTGGTTGTGTGTGTGTGTGTGTGTGTGTGTGTGTGTGAGAGAGAGAGTGTGTGTGTGTGCGTGGGTGCAAGTTAATGTGGTATGACTGGCCAGTGGGGAGAAGCGTGTGAAGCTGGAGTCTAATGCAGCGTGTCTCACTAGCACGCCGGCTGATGAAGGCTTAGGGCTCAAAGGCACCCTTTTGGACACGCCGCATTAGGGTTTCAAAGACCTGTTTTTACTTCATTTTTCTCACGTACACACACACACACACACACACACACACACACACACACACACACACTCCATCACTCACTCACATATATGTACACACACACACTCACTCACTCATTCACGCTTAACAACACTCTGACGCACATATATTTGCAGACACACACACACACACACACACACACACACACACACACACACACACACACAATAGGTTTTCAGGCTGCTCCCCTTGCCTGCCATGTCAGTGCTTCATAGATTGTGTTGAGAGCCTTCCCCTCGCAGGCCCCTAACCCTTATCAGACTCTGCGTAACACAGTTAAGGCCTAATGTCATCTTCTGCACCTCCTGTTAGGAACATCAAAACATCAGACAAGTGCCACCAAATAACTTGGTGTCCAACTCTCTGTGTGTGTGTGTGTGTGTCTGTGTGTTTGTGAAAGATAGGGACCGATAGTGTTTTGATGTGATTAGACAGTAGACACTCTCTGAGGGTGTGTGTCTAGACCGGAAGACCTGTCGCCACTCACATCACGGGGATAGACTAAGGGCCGGCTCTATGTGTGTCTCTCCCAGGATAGACATACTTACAGGCTTTCTCACGCGCACACACACGCACACACACGCACATAGAAAGAGGGAGTGAGAGACTGTGAGACACACACAGCCTGAGGCAGTCTCGTCTCTGGACAAAGTGGGACCAAGTAGGCCTCTCTGTGGTTTCAGCAGGCACACACACACACACACACACACACACACACACACACACACACACACACAGAGACACACACACACACACACACACACACACAGAGACACACACACACACACACACTCTTGCTCTCTCTCACACACTCACACACACTCAGTCTCATAGGCTTCTATCACCGGTTTCATTAAGTCCCAGTGTGCCTCTATAGGCTTGGAAACGCTATGAAATGGCCTCATAATCCATAGCAACAACCCCTGTGTAGGAGGCCATGTGGCCTTCACTTGCTGCACTCTGACATGAGAACTCTTGTTTAGACACCGTTACCATAGGAACAGCCTCCGTGAAGTATAGATAGTCCGTGGAATCCGATCCAGGTGACATTGTCCCCCTTCTTGGGGAGTAACTTCAGCCTTCGCGGCTGCCGTATGTCAGGGCTGTCAGCGAAACTGTCCCTGGGAATTTGCACCAGAGACGTCAGTCCCCCGTCTGACGACCGTCTATTGTCAGCGTTGTCAAGAGTTCCAGTAGAATCAGAACCTCAATTTACACCAGCAGCGCTTAACACGCGTATTACAGCCGGTAAATCTACAGGAAAATGTATTTGTTTATGCTTCACTAAGCTGTTTAGAGCATAGACACACACGGATAAACATGTTGTTGTGTCATGTTGGAGATGTCTTGCTCACGGTGTAAATTCCCAGGAAAAGCCCCTTCATGCGGTCATCTGTGAAAAAGAACACCCCTTTAAATGGTTAATTTCTCTCTCTTTTCCCCCTCTTGTTTTGTATGTGTGTTTGTGTGCCTGTCTGTCTGTCTCTGTGTGCTTGTGTGTGTGTACCTGTTTGTCTGTCTCGCCTGTGTCTCTGTGTGTGTGTGTGTGTGTGTGTCCGTGATCTCCTCCAGGTATTCAGACCATAGACTCCACACAGGCACTGTTCCTGCCCATCGGGGCGTCGGTCTCCCTGCTCGTCATGTTCTTTTTCTTCGACTCGGTCCAGGTGGTCTTCACCATCTGCACTGCAGGTATGTCAAACCACAGCACCAGCACACACACACACACACACACACACCACAACAGGTGAACCCTGATCATACACCACAACAGGTGTGCTCATATCTGAATCCACGTCAGTTCCGAGGACTAGTCACACACACACACACACACACACACACACACACACACACACACACATATACACATATACACACACACACCACTACTAACACACTGTTCTTTTCTGTCAAAACAAACCACTTGAATCACATCCCCTTGAACCGAACTTCCGTGTGGGGCCGTGCGTCAGGTCTTCTCTCGTGCTCCAGTACATTATGCTCTTCTAAAGGTCGCGACCTCCCTGATCAGCCCTCTTAAGATGGGGAGGGGGGCTTTGAGGGGGGCGGGGGGGGGGGCTCCGCTTCCCCATAATCCCCCAATAAAGACAAAAGCCCGGGCGATTAGTGCTGCTGATGATGGATCAGGCCTGATGTTTACGTGGCTGTAGTGGAGTTTGGATCGGGAAGCGCACACTGCTGCTGGTCCTGGAACAGAGACGCTGCACCCCCCTCCCACCCACCCCCTCCTGAGTGGTGCCCTCTGCTGGCACTTAGTGGAAATGATGGTGCTGTGTGTGTGTCTGCCTGTCAGGAACTCACACTCTTTTATGCATTCACACTCGCACACCCACAAACACACAGTTTTAACACTCTTATACACCTTCATGCACATAAGACTCACATTTTCTCACACACTCACACACACACAGCCCCATCACACACATGCTCATAAACACACAGGCACACACATACTCACAGACCTTTATATACTCTCTGACACCAACACACCCATACAATTAGTCACACTCTCTTATGTTCTCTCACACATTCTCCTCAGAATATCTTCCATCTTCTTTAGGCCAGCGTAGGCCTTGGGTTGCCTGGCTCCGCCTGTCTATGTACTTCCGCTCAATTTCTTTTCCCTATACTATATAGCTCTCCGTCTGGAATAGCTTGATCCACCCTCGTTTACTCCGGTTGACATATGTCATTACCAAAACGTTAGTGATTGAACTCCAATGATTTCAGACTTGAGACAGGCAGGAAATGCATGTTGGCCAATGGATCTAGGCCAGACAGACTCTCTGCAAAGTCAGAGCGTGTGGTCTCTCCAGGCTAGGCCTGGGGTGCTCTGAGCCCATTGTCTCTTGAGGCAGTGATGAGCACAAACGTCTTATTATGGTGTGTGTGGTGCTGTTTTTGCCCACCTCATCTCCGCAGTAGCCTTCGTCTGTGGCTCTGAAGGACAGCCCCATTAGAGTGGCACTGAGGCCCTGGCATTGAGTGGCGCTCCCACCCAACTCCCCAGATGGGTGTGCCCGCCCCAGTGCCCACTTTACGACTGTTTTCCTTTAGATGCCACTCTTCCTCTGTCCTCTTCCTAGAAAGAAAGAAAGAAAAAAAGTTTAAAAAAAAGAGAGAAAAAAAGCTCTGAACACTAATGAACAAATACACCCTGCGTAGCAGAACTAATGAGACATTCAACGCTGCTCTTGGCTGAATGCTGAAACGTTTGTGGAAGAAGGATTTTGCTTTGCTTTAGATCCTTGTCCTGGGTCTGAAACGTCCGTGGGAAGCCTCTTTAGGTGAGCGGGTTCTTTATCTATGTGTAAGGAACCACAGCACGCTCCAGACACGATGGTTGTTACCCCGCTTTTGTTTGGTTTTAGTTGTGTGTGTTTCTTTTTTTTTCTTCTTCTTCTTTTCCATGAGACTGCATAAAGGGGACAGTGAAGTGGACTTGTTGTGACTGACTGCAGGGCAGCTGTGTGTGTGTGTGTGTGTGTGTGTGTGTGTGTGTGTGTGTGTGTCTGCCCTGAGAGGGGGGTTAAGTTGTTGTGCAGTACCCAGAAATGAGCAAACAGACCAACGATTCAGGATCGCATGCAATATTCAGGCGCTCCAACACGCAGGCGTCCTCACTTTTCATCCACAAGTGGCCTCCTGGGGTACTGCGAGGTAATGTGAGCCCAAGTCCAGCTCGCAGTACTGCCCAAAACCTGACTATGGCTGGGAGAAGCCTTACTCTACACTCTACCTGTGTGTGTGTGTAGTCTTTCACTTCTTTTGTTCATTCTCTCTCTCTCTCTCTCTGTACACTTGTCCGTCCATATATGCGTTTGTAATCTTTGAATGTTTGTCTTGGCTGGTGTGCGTGTGTGTTTATGTGTGAGAAGTCTATGTATTTGTGTGTGTGTGTATTTGTGTGTGTGTTTAACGCTCTGTTTGTTGCTAATGGCGCCTTTTCCCTTTTGCTTCTCTTTGCAGTGTTAGCCACCATTGCGTTTGCATTTCTCCTGTTGCCAATGTGCCAGTACCTAACCCGACCTTGCTCTCCACAAAACAAGTAAGTGTGTGTTCTCTTGTTCACTCTTGCCCTCATGAAGGCCTACAGTAGATGGTGGCCAAAACACGTTGACATTTGTTTTTAACAAGTTCTATATGGACGAGCATATCTATTAAAGGGGATTTAATTCCTTAGAACGAGTGCCTTGGTGTCCGCATGTTTTTTGAAGTGTGTGTGTTTATAAATGTGTGTAATGTTATGCAGTTATGAATTGTGATTTTATATCAAGTATTTAAAGTTATATAGTTTTTAGAATACTTTTTCCCCATGAAATAACAACTGATACTGACTTGGCATTTAACAAAAAATGTGCTTACTTTCCTTACTCACAAATATGTGTGTACAGGTCTGTGCCATATGGGTGTGTATGGTACTGCGGTTAGGGCCTAGCTTTCAGACGTATTGTGTAGGTGTGCATTGTAGGCATGCATACCCAGAAACCATCCCGCCTTCACCTGGGCTGCGGTTCCAACAGTGAGAGTTCTTTTCTCTTCTCCTCGACGGACTCCACTCCCACGACCGCTTGAGTCATACACGAGCCCATAAAGAAGCTCATTCAGCACCGTTGTTTTTTTTCGCCCGCCGTTTATCTGTAAACCCCATGTCATAACCCTTCTATTGTGTTAGGGTCAAAATTGACCCGTTTTCAAGTTTAACTGTGTAAAAAGTACACTTTTCTTTTTTGTCCTGGAATGAGGCTTCATCTAATCCTCAGACACACCTATTTAAATGCAGCAAAATTAATTTTCACAATTTTAGTAAATTCTAAAGGTCTCAAAAAAAAAAAGTTACATCTGTGGTGTTACGGGTCCAAAATTACCCGGCAGAGAATACTGGCTGTTGTATGCATCACTTCAAAGCTATGGGTTGCTCTGAGGATCAATTATGGCTCACATCACCAACACACACACACACACACACACGCACGCACACACACGCGCACACACACACACACACACACACACACACACACACACACACACACACACACATACACACACACACACACACACACACACGCACGCACTCACACGCATGCACAGACACACACACGCGTACACGCACGCACACACACACACGCACACACACACGCACACACACACACGCACGCACACACACACACGCACACACACACACATGCACACGCACACACACACGCGCACACACATACACACACACACGCGCGCGCACACAGGTGCACGCACACACACGTACACACACACACGCACACCCACACACACACGCATGCACACACACACACACGCGCGCACACGCATGCACAGACACACACATGCGCACACGCACACACACACGCACGCACACACACACACACGCGCGCACACACACACACGCACACACACGCGCGCGCACACACATACACACGCGCGCGCACACACGTGCACGCACACACACACCCATACACACACACACACACACACACACACACACACACACACACACATTCACACACACACACACACACACACACACACACACAGGCCTCTTTCACATGCACAGACAGAGACCCACAGAAACACACGCATACAGGTGCACACACACACCACCCCCCACGTGAACTCAAACTTTCTTGCAGCATACATTGTTTATGAACATTCGCTCATATAAAGAGGGTTTGGGTGGGATATTATCAGTTGAATTCTGTAGGAGTATCAGTCAACATGAGCAAAAGGTAAACTGTTTATGAGGCGCTGGATCATATCTTTGGTAATGATGGTGATCCTGAGGATAGAGGGCAAAGTGAAGCTGAGGAGGATGTGTCTGAGGATGAGGATGACGATCAGTATGACCCTGAACAAGACCAAACATCTGATGAGGAGGACCCAGATGTCACAGATGATCAAAGAGAGGTTTTCAAGTCAAGAAAAGGTGACATTTCATGGTTATCAAGCCCTCTTCAAACCCAATCCAGGGCACCGACAGAGAACATCCTCAGAATGACTCCAGGGCCTACTAGATACGCTGTGTCACACGCCCAAGACATCAAGTCAGCATTTGAACTGTTCTTTACACGACCTATTCAGAATATCCTACTTGAGATGACCAACATGGAAGAGAGAAGAGTGTTTGGTGAGAGCTGGACAGAGAAACACAGCTCGATGCCTACATGGGACTGTTGCTTCTTGCGGGGGTATACAGATCCTGTAATGAAGCTACGGCCAGCTTATGGGATAGAGGTAATTGGTATGGTTAAATAAAAGTTGGTTTTATGAAAAAAAAAATACTTGCTTTCTTTATCCTACCATTTATCTATGCGGGTCCGTTTTGACCCGAAACACCAAAGATGTCACTATTGTTAATAATTTTAAATAATAATATATATATATATATTTTTTTTTGGTAGGTGTACTCTAATATTAGTTTATAACACATTTTCAGTTTATTATTACTCATTCTATAAGAAAAATAAATATATTTAGTGAATTTAAACAGTTTTTGCAATCAAAAACGAGCGGTATATTTTAAAATAATGTGTCTGTGGAGCCAACTAAAAAATATTTACACACTGATTCCATTTATATGAATACATACTAAGCCAGCAATTAGCTGAAAAACAAAATTTTAAGAAAACTGGTGATTTTAAGCATTTGCAAGCATTTTAAAATCATGGGTCCAAATGGACCCGCTAACACCACAGGTGTAAACAGCTTTCTAACACAATAGAAGGGTTAACTGAAGGATGACACACTCCACAGACAGTGCTTATTCTTAATGCCGTTTAGACACACTTAAGTCTTAAGTACAGCTCTTCAGCGCAGTCCGCTCAACAACATCAGTTGCCCGGGAGAGATGCCGGGAACGAGACAAGAGTTTATCGCGAAATGTGTTGAAAACATTAGAATGGTGGTCTGTTTGCGGGTGTGTTTGTGTTTGGATGGGGAAATTGACGTACCCAGGAGAGAGAGAGGAGATTCGATTCGATCTCTTAGCGGAGCAGATCCCGTCCGCTCCCCGCTCCTGCTTGCCGACTCGCTCTTTAGGTGGCCGAGAAAACGACCAAAACACTGAAGTGTCCATCCCTGCTAATGCAATGAGGAGTCATCTCTGGCCTTTAACTGTCTCCTCTATCAAAGTCCATTTGCACCGGAGGTGCAACTTTGAGGATAACCCACACACAAACATGCAAGCACATACTCACACACACACACACATCTCTCTCTCTCTCTCTCTCTCTCTCTCTCTCTCTCTCTCTCTCTCTTGCTCTCTCTCTCTCTCTCTCTCTCTCGCTCTCTCTCTCTCTCGCTGTGCTTTTTGGTGCTTTGCTTCATCAGCACACTGGCCACTGGGTCGTGAAATCACGTCGGCAGACCTCAACCGTGGAGGAGGAGAAGGAGGAGGAGGTTCATTCCCCTCTTGCGCGCTGAGCCACTCATTTCTAGTCATTACATAAGGCCTCCGCACGTTAATGTAATTATGCACTGTGACATGCAGCAGGATCCTCTCGCCTGTGGGGCTCTCAGGGCAGTGGAGGCCTACTGTACCTGTTCTGGACACGGGGCAGTTGCAGCACTGATGCAGACCCACTTACTTTTACCAGGGTGGAGTAAAAGTGAACGATGGAGTCTGTGTGTGTGTGTGTGTGTGTGTGTGTGTGTGTGTGTGTGTGTGTGTGTGTGTGTGTGTGTGTGTGTGTGTGTGTGTGTGTCCGGTCTCAGAGATAGTGTTCTTTTTGGATGGAGTATGTGTGTGAGTGAAAGAGTGTTTTGTTTGGATGGTGTGTGTGTGTGTGAGAGAGAAGGTTCTGTTTGGTGTGTCTGTGTGTGTGTGTGGGTTCTGTTTGGATGGTGTGTGTGTGTGAGAGAGAGAGAAGGTTCTGTTTGGTGTGTCTGTGTGTGTGTGTGGGTTCTGTTTGGATTGTGTGTGTGTGTGTGTGTGTGTGTGTCACTGTTTCGAGTCCCCTCAAGAGAGCTGTATCTGCACACGCCACTGAAAGAGCCATGAAAGGCTTGAAACTGTAGACGGGGTCAGATGCTCTCAGAAATAAAGCCACTAACCATGTCATCCAAATGATTTCTGGGGGAGGAAATAAAAACCTCTTCTGTTTTCATAACGAGAACAGTCCGCTTTCGCTTTCACACACAGAAAGCCTTCTCACGCAGTAAAAGAAGTAGCGTTTGGTTTTTGGTTTAATGCCAAATACGGCGTACAACAAGTCCGCAGAACAGTGACTGGATGTGTGTCTGGGTGTTAGGGCTTATATCATATCTTTTGATAGGTACCAGTTTCGTAAGCCAGGGATGACGTGGGCAGAATAGTGAGTGGAAAATGATTCCCAAACGTCGGCTAAGGAAGGAAGGAAGGCGGGAGAGTTGGACCTCAGGAACTCTGAGTTGAACTGGAAGGTGTTGTTCATTGTGCTGTATTAATGTGTGTGTGTGTGTGTGTGTGTGTGTGTGTGTTCTTTCTCTCCTCAGGATCTCGTTTGGCTGCTGCGGTCGTTTCACCCTGGCCGAACTTCTCTCCTTCTCCCTCTCAGTCCTGCTCGTGCTCATATGGGTGCTGACGGGACACTGGCTTCTTATGGATGGTGCGTCACCGTGTGTGTGTGTGTGTGTGTGTGTGTGTGCTTGCGTTTGTGTCCATAACTGCTTACTCCCTCTGTGTCCCAGGATATTCCCTTTTTTAGTCAGTCGAGAGAATGAGTGGGAAAGATTGGTACACATGTGTGTGTGCGTGTATGTGTGTTTGTGTGTCTATAGGAGTCATTTCGAAGTGCTATTACGTGGAGTTAGGAAGTGTCTCATCTCTGAGTATAGATGTGTATTGTGCTTTCTAATGGGAGTGTGTATGTCTCTCTCTCTCTCTTTTCCCGCTCTCTTCCTCCCTCTCTCCCTCTCTCTCTCACTCTCTCTCTCTCCCTCTCTCCCCCTCCCTCTCACTCTTCCTCTTCCTCTCCCTCTCTCTCTCCCCCTTCGCAGCCTTGGCCATGGGTCTGTGTGTGGCCATGATTGCCTTCGTGCGGCTGCCCAGTCTGAAGGTGTCGTGCCTGCTCCTGTCGGGCCTGCTCATCTATGATGTGTTCTGGGTAAGCTAAGCCAGCCGATACCAACGATCCTTAATTACTGACAAGATAGAGCAACATAATGCATCTCTATGGAAGAAAAATTCGAACAGTTCCTGTCTGCTTAAAGAGGCATGTCGCAAAGACGTCATAGTGGCATATCGATCTCTGTCAGATTGGCAAGCAGTTCAGTTCGAATGTTAACAGGTCTGCTTAAAGGGGGATTTAGCCCCCCGCCCCTTTGCGAAGACAGAACGCGGACATGATCGAACGTTTGCGCCTCTCCGCTTTAATCCCTTCTGCCGCTACCCAGACCTCTGGGGGATCCACCTGTTGCCCACTCACTGGGTGCCTCTCACATCTCTCCTCGATCCTCGATGCTCGGTCCTCCAGGCTCGTTCCCTACTAATCTATAACTAGCACTGGATAGACTATCCCTTTGTTGCCGCCCCATCGTTTTGTTATGTAGATCAGTGAGGACGAGCACCGAGGAAGGAAGGGAGGATGTATAAGAGACGAATGAGAGGCACTCACTGCCCACGCGCACACGGAGGGGTCACCACCACACCACCTGCACACATCCTCATGCAAATGATCTGAGAACCAATCATGAAGGAGATCAGCGTCCACTCCCACATAGCACAAAGGAAGTTGTGGTTGTTAGCGGGGAAAACACTGCCCAGTGTGTGTTTTTACTTGTGGGAAAAGTGTTAAAACAAATTTAAAAAAATAATAATAGTCATAAAAAAGACCCTCCCAATACAAGTGGGTTTCTTGTGGAAATGGAATGGAAGTTAAAGACGTTTTTTCTTAAGACGGAAACAAAGGACTGAAAGAAAACAAGACTACTCTGTTCCTCTTATGACACGACTTGGATTGTCATATTGTGATTAGCGGTCAGGAAGCCCTTAATCCCTTAACATCTGCATGTTGACCGCAGACGCCCTCGACAAATGACCTCTATATGGTAGCTTAAGCAGCCTTTTGTGCCTGTGCAAACAATAGGACTCCATGACCTTTTAAATATCCGCAGACATACGACGATAGTCACATCATTTTTTATTTTATTTTAAGCTGCATTAAAATACAGTGTCAGGAAAAATAGATAAATACTGTTTTACTAGTCTATTACTTTTAAACTGAGCTGGTTTTTTCTTCACATTAGCCTGTGTGTTTGTGTGTGTGACGGAGATGCTGCAGAAACTCGGCGGCAAAGTTTTCTTCAGACCTCCATATTTGTCTAAGGCAAGGCTGCAGCAGCTCTCGTTTCCAGAGTTGTGGAGGGTGCTGTGTGTGTGTGTAGCCGCTGGGCCAGTAGACTAAACACTCCTGGGTAGCCGCCCTCCCGGCTTCCTGGTGTTCCTGACGATGATGCGAGCGGGCAGATTATTGGGCTTAAGCTCGAGTTCACTCTCGCCGTGACCGCACACTGTTTTCCCCACAAACTAGAGGTGTGTCTGTGTGTCTGGGAAACAGCTGCAGATTAAGTGCAATGGGGAGGCGTGGCCCGATTATTATTATTATGGGTCTCTAGGAGCAGTGGAGTGATGGAGGAGGAAGTGTAGTTTACAATCAACGAGGAAATATGTTTCCATAGATCATAATGAGCACTTTGCTGGCCACGGTTACCCACAATCCTCCCGGCGGGGTAGGTACTTTTAGTATCTCTATAAAGTTGTAAAGTGCCATTGTCTGACTCCGATTATCCGGCGCTTGTCTGGGAAGGCCACTTGATGGCCAGTCTGATCCTGGCCGATGCTCCTGTGGACACAAGAGGCCCAGAGTTTGTTTGGGGCCTCATAGTCAAGAGATGGCCTCATAGTAAAGGACAATCTTAGGAGATGAGTCAGGCAGCACACTAGATAACCAACATTTTACCTTTGCGCTTTCATACAATTTCACCAAATTTTTCATAGAAATGTCGTCTTTGACAAACCTCTCTACATCTCTACACAGCCACCTTCAGTCTCTCATCTGGATGAAACGTTCTTTTTTAAATCAGCTCTTTTGGCAATTGCATCATTATTATGAGAGGCAACCCATTTTTGCTCACTAACATGTTTTTAATGCCTCCCTGCACAAATTGATGCGCAGCTTTGCCCTAGTAGTGGTTGTGGTCTGTAGAGAGCAGCTGTGGTAGCTGCAACTGCAACACCATCACCACCACTACCACCACCACCACCGCCACCACGCCCTGTGACTAAATGACTGTGTTGACGTAGGGCGGAGTGCCTCTTTTGTCCCGTCTCGCGCACAGCTACAGTAGCGCACAGGGCCTTATCTAACACTCAAGCGCTTGGCGTTCAGTCAGAAAGTGTGCGCCGCACCGGCAGTCTGATTTGACAGGGCACACACACACAGAGCAGAGAGAAGCGGAAGTGAAAGGATGTATTCACACCTTCACACACACACATGCACATGCACGCGCACACACACAGGAAAGGGCAAACAAAGGGAAAAAACAAACACATCTGTGAGATCAAAGTATGCAACTCACGTGTTGCAGAAGAGCAAAGGAAGATGGTTTGCAGAAATACAGAAGTAGACTTTTGATTGGAGCAGTCGATCTGTGTCACGTTTCTATTTCAGGAGCCCATGCAGTTGCCCAGGATTTGTTTCTTGTTTTGAAGCACAACTGTAAATATTTTTCAAGTGCAGCGTCTCTCTTTCATGCTAACCCCCCCAACACTCGATCCATGTCAACACCATGAGTTCTCTTGAGGGGAGCTCCTATCAAAGATGTTTTAGAACATCCGCAGTCTTGGATGTTTTTCCCCAAATTGATGTTAAAATATTTAGTTTCCGAGAAGTGCACTGAATGTCCTCCCTTCCATCCTCATCCCTCTGACACACAGGTTGTCCTCTCGACCTTTTTAAATTTATATTCTGTTCTGTATAAGAAGGGCCCGCATAAATGAGTGTTTTCTCCAAAACGGAAATGTAAAAATTATATTTGATATGAGCAATGCTGTTTATGGTTGTGATTACAGTTGTTTGTTTAGTTGTTGATGCTTTTTTCCTCATCAAAAGCAACAAACTTCCAAACTAAGTTGAGATGTTTTGGTGAATCAAATTCAAAACTGACTATCTCTCTCCTCCCCTCCCCGCATCTCTCCAGGTCTTCTTCTCGGCGTACATCTTCAACAGCAACGTGATGGTGAAGGTGGCCACGCAGCCGGCCGACAACCCGCTGGACGTGCTCTCGCGCAAGCTGCACCTGGGCCCCGGCGTGGGCCGCGACGTGCCGCGCCTCTCGCTGCCCGGCAAGCTGGTCTTCCCCAGCTCCACGGGCAGCCACTTCTCCATGCTGGGCATCGGCGACATCGTCATGCCGGGCCTGCTCCTCTGCTTCGTGCTGCGCTACGACAACTACAAGAAGCAGGCCAGCGGCGAGGCGGCCGGCGGCGTCCCCGGGGCGCCGGGCACGGCCAACGTCGGGCGCATGCAGCGCGTCTCCTACTTCCACTGCACGCTCATCGGATACTTCATCGGTACGTGGGGGGGGGGGGGGGGGAGGACAGGGCTGGACAGGACAGGGCGGGTGGGCATTAGTCAGGTGGACATGCAGAGGTTATCGTGGGTGTGCATTACCGTCATTTCCAGACTATTATCCGCAGCTTATACGTTGATTTTGCTAAATTTCCTCAGCTATGAGGTTAATACAGGGGGCCAGTTAATATGGTTTCGTTTCTTTTAACTTGCACAAAACGCTGTCCTGCGGCTTATACACAATGCGGCTTATATGCGGGAAATTACTGTAGTGAGGTGGACATTGAGAGAAAATGGAATTGATCATTAAGTCCAATATTCTAATATAGGTTATCGTGAGTGTGCATTACTGAGGTGGACATGGGGCTTCCGCACATTAGCGAGGCATAGATAGGCATAATATATGCAGGTTCCCACGGGTCATGGAATTTTGTAAAGTTTATTCCAGACATGGAAAGTCTGGGAATTTTATTGTTATAAAATAGCCTGGCTAGCGCCTACCACTTCTCAAATGAGACGTGGTCTGGCAACCAGACGTTCATTTTCTCGTATTTGAAAAATTGGTCGCCAACATCAGGCGAAAATGTGGGTGTTCGTTTCCAGACTGCCTTAGCTGTGTGATTAAAATCACCGCGCAAGGCAGGATGGGAACACCCAGGCTAACAAAGTTCTGGAATATTAGGAAATTAGGGAAAAGCAGTAGATGTGGTTAGCTCAACTTTGTTTATTCATTCCCCATTTGGTCATCTCCCGCTCTAAAAAAGTAAAGGTTTCTTAAACACTACGCAATTTGCTCTGAAATCTTTGGTCAATATGTTGTGCCGTATAGTAGGTCATCGAAATTCAGGTTTTTTTGTCAGTAAAGATTTTACCAAAATGTTTTGGTAATTTTTCCAAAAAAAAATTACATTCGGCTGTATACGAACCCAACTGAACCCTGTATATTTCTAAATGTATATGACCTGTTCGACTGGCAGGTCCTGCTAATAATAACCTGCGGCAGTTCTGTCAACATTCCAGATACGCCCACACTTCACCATCTTGAACACTGTATCACTGCCATGGTGGTGTTTACAGTAATTTATTTGCATATAAGCCGCATTGTGTATATATTGTGTTTTATGCAAGTTAAAAGAAACAAAACCATATTAACACCATATTTAATGCCCCCCTGTATTAACCTCATAGCTGAAGAAATTTGGCAAAATCAGTGTATAAGCCGCGGCTAATAGTCGGGAAATTACGGTACAGCTGGAGATAGTGTTGTTTCGAGCTTCACGGTCTTGGATGCTGAATCACTGTCATGGTTTACAGCTGGAGATACTACTGTGGAGTGTACAGAGAATTGGCAACCTTGTAGATCGAAGAAAAGGTCTATGAATGAATTTGATTAGAACTTGGTTTAATCACGTTGAAGATAGAAAGACGCGTGCGTGCGTGCGCGCGCCAGTCCAGGTGTATGAGTATAGCTGCATTGTGTTTGCATGTGTGGGTGTGTTAGGGTTTTCTGTGTGGTTATGTGTCCATATGAATATTGGTCTGATATGTTTTCCCTCTCTGTCTCACACACACTTCACTCTCTCACTCATTCACCCCCACCCCTCTTTCTCTCTCTCCCTCTCTCTCTCTTTACCCCCCCTCTCTCTCTCTCTCCCTTTACCCCCCCTCTCTCCCTCTCTCTCTCTCTCTCTCTTTACCCCTTTCTCCCTCTCTCTTCCTCTCTCTTCTCTCTCTCTCTCTCTCTCTGCAGGGTTGCTGACGGCCACCGTGGCATCTCGTATCCACCGCGCGGCCCAGCCCGCCCTCCTCTACCTGGTGCCCTTCACACTGCTGCCTCTGCTGACCATGGCCTACCTGAAGGTGTGTGTGTGTGTGTGTGTGTGTGTGTGTGTGTGTGTGTGTGTGTGTGTGTGTGTGTGTGTGTGTGTGTGTGTGTGTGTGTGTGTGTGTGTGTGTGTGTGTGTGTGTGTGTGTGTGTGTGTGTGTGTGTGTGTGTGTGTGTGTGTGTGTGTGTGTGTGTGTGTGTGTGTGTGTGTGTGTGTGTGTGTGTGTGTGTGTGTGTGTGTGTGTGTGTGTGTGTGTGGGCAGACACCTGGTACCTGGGTGAAAGTGAGTGACCTTCATCTGTAAAGCACGACGAGTGCTTGGAGGAGTAGAAATAGAAAGTGTTGTGTAAAAGCACTCCACCTATCTCTTCCATGTGCCTGTCTACAGGCAGGAGAAGACTGTGCAAGAGGGATCGCACAACTGGATAACCACAAAGTATACAAGTCATTAGTGGAGTTTTGTAACACTGCTCTGTCATGAACTGTGGATACAAGGATACAGGTGTTTGTGCAGGTCGTAAATCGCAGTATAATCATAGATCCGTAACCGCAGTTCACAAGGCTTCTGCGGCCGCACGTAATAAGCACAGGCTCACAACACCTTTTGACTTGTGAAACCACACCAAAGGAATTTCAACTTTACCCTTTTGCTCGTTTGTCCAGAATAGTCTGACTGAGCATAGGCCGTTGTACTGCTTTGAAGTAATTAGTTAGCATGCTTAGCCTTTATTTACACTTGCTCGCTGGCCAACTTTTTCTTGTCAAAGAAATAAAAAGTGCAAGGTGAAAAACCACTGGCAGCAGAAAGGTGTCGAGAGTTTTTTCCCCCAGCCATAACGACGTGCGTTGACGTTCGCTAGCATGATGCCGTTTCCAGCGGCTGCAATAAACACATTCAAAAAGAAGCCAGGTGTGAGCGCAGCCTTTGCAGTGTTACTTGTCATTTGCTGCAGTAAAGAGTAGGTTAGGAGTGAGTGAGCAAGGACTAGCAGAATGCATGGCTAGTCAAACTGGCGTCTCTGTTGTTCACACACTTCACCTTGATGAAGGTGTACGCCGAAATGTTGGACAGAGAAGTGCGTGTTATATCAGAAGAAAGTGATAGGATTGTATTCCTCAATCAGTGTTATCAGCACCACTCAATTGGTGTGGAGTTGTACTTTATATTTACTTACTTGACGACTTAGCTGTGAGTGAATTATTTGTGGAAGGAACAATAGAATTTTAAGCACAGGAACAAAATGGCTTGTCTAATAAAATCCAAGTGTTTTAATCTTATATCAAGACAAAAAAACTAGTTTGTATTGTTTTCAGTACGAAAACACTTACCTAGTGCTTTCTTTTGATATAATTTCACTTAATTTAAGAAAAGTTTGTCTTATTTTAAGTAAATTCTTCCTGAAAATAAGCAAAATTATCTGCCAGTGCAGTAAGTGAATTTGTCGTAAAACAAGCAAATTTATCTGCCAGTGCAGTAAGTCAATTTATCTTGATAAGACTCCTTAAAATAAGTCAAAGTCTTCTTAAATTAAGTGAAATTATCTTTTGAGAGAGCGCTAGATAAGTATTTTCATACTTAAAACAATACCAAATAGATTATTTACCTTAATATAAGATAATTACACTTGGTTAGATTTCATTTTTTGCTGTGCACAGATAGCCTTGGTCTTAAAGTGCTGTTCTTATCTATGGGTGAGCTGATGGTTTGGGGAGAGAGAGTAGTGAGTGGTTGGGTTGTCTGTTGTCTGCCCTCATCTTTCCCCTCGAGGGCCTGTTGGTGTGTGCGATGGTGTGTGCGATGGTGTGTATGCTTGAGGCGCGTCGGTTCTCCCTCTGACCTGTTGTTTTGTGGTGTGCCGTTGCCAGGGCGACCTGAGGCGCATGTGGTCCGAGCCGTTCCACGCCAAGGGCACCGGCTCCCGGTTCCTGGAGGTATGATGCGTCACGGGGAGAGACAGCGAGAAGGGAGGCAGCCATGCGACCACCACCACCACCACCACCCGACCGGACCCGACCGGACCAGACCGGACGTTCCCAACAACCCCCCCCCCTGCCCCCTGCCCCCTGCTCCCTCCTTCTGGCCACCCTTCACACACTTCGAGCAAGAAAAGAGAGAGAGAGAGAGAGAGAAGAGAGAGAGAGGAGCAGCACATACACGCAAGAGGGTAAGAGGGAGGAAAAAGCAAGAGGACATCTCTCTTCCTCCCTCCCTCGCTCTCTCCTCCATCATTTTCTTTCCGCCATTCTGCTGTCGTTTCTTTTCCTCCGACGCACCAGGACCAGGAGGATGGAGGGAACGAGGGAATGACACACCAAACCCAGCAGATGGGTGGATGGATGGGGGGAAATAGGGAGAAAAAAAACGAAAGGAAAGGGGAAAAAAACGCTGCAGCTCTCGTCGGATCTCCACTGCCAAGCAAACTCTGTTTTTTACTCCTCTCTTTTTTTTGTCCCTCATCCCCCCTCTTTACACTTCCACCCATCAGTCTCACCCTTTCTCAACTCATTTCTTTCTTTACTCTCCTTCTCTCTTTCTCCTATTTTGTTAAGTGGTGCTCTCTACCTCTTGCCATCTCTCTCTCTCTCTCTCTCTCTCTCTCTCTCTCTCTCTCTCTCTCTCTCTCCCTCCCTTTCAGTTTGGTTTGCATCAGCGTACCTCTCTCTCTCTCTTGCCCATCCCATGTCTCTGACCCCCTCGCCCTGTTGTTGTTTCTGCTGAGTTCATCGAGGCTTGACCTCCCTTCTGGACTGGATGGCTTAATGCGACTGAAGACTGAATCGCCTCCAGCTCACATGGTGTTGTTATAATAATTATTATTTTTTGGTTTTGTTTTGTTTTGTTTTTCTTCATTTTTTTTGTTTTTCCTTGTCCTTGACATTTCATTTTTTTTTCCTCTGAGTTTTTTTTTTTTTTTTGGAATCGGTATCAAGACAGAATGGACATTTTAAAAGAAAAACGGATGGTGACGTGATTTTTTTTTTTTTTTTTAAATCACTGCACAGCAGAAAATGCAAACAGGACCGCCGCTGTCTGCAAGGACGATCATGACAACCCCGCCCTTCACTGGGACCAGCACAAGCATCAAGGCCTACACACACGTTTACCATTTCCTCTCTTCTTTCCTCTCTCTTTCTCTCTCTATCTCTCTCTTTCTATCTTTCTCACCTCTGACTACTTTGCTCTCACCTCTTCTCTCGTCTTTACAGATACATGTATTTTATTTAGAAAGAAAAGAGAGATTTTATTCTTGGCATATACAGAAAATGATGCATTATGGAAAACAAACAAAAAAAAAGAATTGGTGTGTGTCTTTACGCTGAAATGAGGCAATGACATGCACATCTTTTTGTAAATAGATGTACACACGTATTAAGGTTATCATGTTTTTGGGGGTGGGGGGGCTTTGTGTGCGTGTGCGTGTGTGTGTGTGTGTGTGTGTGTCTTTGAGGTTTGTAGAGGAACTGATTTCAAGAGTTGCTTTTAGCTACGGGCATGGAGGCTAAAATTTGTGGAATCGACATTTTGGGGGTTTAGAAATGTGTGTTTGTGGTGTGTATGCAAAGTGTGTGTGTGTGTGTGTGTGTGTGTGTGTGTGTGTGTGTGTGTGTGTGTGTGTGTGTGTGTGTGTCGCTAGGCTCTTCTGTATAAATCTGACGACCTACAGAGCCAACCCCACGCTCCCCCTCCCGTATTTTGGGCAGAACAAGATGTCCTGAGTTGTTAGAATTTCGTTTGTGTTCGCTTTTCGTTTAGTTTAACTGCTCTCGTCCAGTCATGCTTTTGCCCAACCTGTGTGTGTGTGTGTGTGTGTGTGTGTGTGTGGAAGAGATAGTGGGAGAAAGAGAGAAAGCATGAATGAAAATGTTTTTTGTTTGTTTGTGAGAATCTATGGCGTTACTAAGCAGTCTTTTGTGTGTGGCCACCCGTAAGAGAAGTCCCTGTTGTTCTGCGTTTGGGGCCTGGGCCCAGGTAACATTGAGGATTGTAAACATTGGATTAAATCAGCGTTTGGGGCACCTCGCACCCTCCTGGAAATGGTTTGGTTTGCACTCTTACGATGTGTTTCAAAAGGTCACATTCCTACCACAAGTCCTTCAAATTCTTTTTCATGAGAAATTAGAAGGTGTGTGTGTGTGTGTGTGTGTGCGTGCGAGAGAGAGAGAGTGTGTGTGAGTGTGTGTGTGAGTGTGTGTGTGTGTGTGCGAGAGTGTGTGAGACGCAACACAGTTTGCCTGCTCTGGGGTGTGTGTGCTTCTCTTCCCCGCCCCATCTCTCTTGCTTTTGTATCCAGCTTCTCTGAGCGCCTCTCGTCAGGTCTAGGGGCCTTGCATGTCATTGTACAGCGTGTGTCCGTCATTCCTTTGAACTGCATTTCATAGGGCCCTGGCGACAGCACCCACCCAACCCCACATACACACACACACACACACACACACACACACACACACACACACACACACACACACACACACACACGTGAGCCCCTCAATGGGGTCCCCTACATGGACATTGGCACAAAGATTAGAGGAGGATAATCCTAGATGACAAAAGAGGACCCCCCCCCCCCCAACCCCCTCCCAGCTGAAAAGGACAGTGGTAACCTGGGAACCTCTTTGGCTGTTTCTATTCAAATTTGTTTGTTTGTTTGTTTGTTTTTGGGATGGACCTCCCCTCCCTCCAGCAGAATGTTGCATTTATCCCCCCCCCCGAACACACACACACACACGCGCACACACAGATGTGGTGTTAACAATGGCTGACTAGAGGTTACATGACCGACCCTAGAGTCTCGTCACACCTCCCTCCATCTCGAGCAACATGGCTGATCAGCTGGTAACCATGGATACGGACCCATACCCACCACCACATCTGCATCTCCCATACTTCTCCGTACACCCCTGCCCAACCCCCACCCCCCACCCCCCACCCACCTACCCACCCCATGGATGTTACCAGGCAAACATACGCAAACACACAACAACAAAGGTGGATCTTCATAAACAAGAACACACTGACTATGATGATGACGGTGATTATTACGTACAACCAAACTTCCTTTTTTTATCGAAAGATTGCTCTTGGTTTATCGCCGTTTGTAATATTATTTTTTTTCCACTTAGTACTGTAGAGTTTTATTTTATACTCATCTGCCCCCCCCTTGCCCCTGCCCCCGCCCCCTTGCCCCTCCTCTCCCCTCCTGCCCCTCTCCACCTTCCACCAGGGGGGCAAATGGCTCTGTTGGTGTTCTTCTTCAAACATTACAGCCAAAATGGATTCTGTACAAAATTCAAAAAGAGCAAAAAAAAAAATGTTCAAAAAATGAAGTGAAATGAGTAAATAAATAAAGAACTGTGTAGTGAAACATATGGATCCTGACGAGCTGTACTGGAAACATTTCATTCCCCCCTCTAAACCCCCCCTCCCTCCCCTCAAACCTAACCCAGCTCCCAATGCCCCCCCCCCCTTCCCCCAAGCCCTCTATCAGTCAGGATTGTGATGTAAATAAACACGACTCTAACTGTAACCGTCTCCCTCGTATTTTGTGCTCAGCCTCTCATTGAAGAACTGCTCTACAGTAATTATCCCATGTATTAGCCACATTATGTATAATACTGATAAGAAGAATACAAAATTAATAGAAAATAATACAAACATGAATATATAATATTAAAGGGAAACTACGCAGGATTGACGATTTCATCATCGGTTTCGCTTCATTTTCGCTCGTTTTATGCTTGCATATTTCTCTGCAGAGCTTACCCTACAGCTTTAGCGTGTATATTTTACAAAACTCCTCAATCGGTCAGTCTGCCTGCCCCTTTCATGAGCATGATCGAGACTTCACATGAGACTTCCTGACCTAGACCATGGGTGCCCGAGGGCTCCTGAAATTGCATGCATGGTTCTACCGCTACAGACCACTAGGGCGGCCAAAAAAAAACATTGTTCGGTCAGTAATGACTCATTTAATCATATATAACAGTATGAAATGAATTGATTAACTGAAAAATGTTTCATAGTTTACCTTTAAAGGTATACTATGCAGGATTGGCGATTTCATCGCCGGTTTCGTTTTCACTTTTCATTTTCGCTCGTTTTATGCTTGCATATTTCTCTGCAGAGCTTCCCCTACAGCTTTAGCGTGTATATTTGACAAAACTCCTCAATTGGTCAGTCTGCCGTGCCTTTTCATGAGACTTTACATGACACTTCCTGGAGTAGAGCATGGGTGCGTGCCCGGTGTCTCCTGAAGTTGCAAGTGTGGTTTTACCGCTACAGACCACTAGAGCGGCCAAAAAAAACACCGTTCGACCGGTAATGACTCATTTAATCATAACAGTATGGAACGAATTGATTAACTGAAAAACGTTGCATAGTATACCTTTAAATACACCTGTGTATACTAACTGCTTCTCCCAGTAGCCCAATGGATCAGAATCAGATCATGCTTTAATCATAAAGAAGAATGAAGAAAATAGATGTATTAGTGGTCGATCACGTGTGCCGTCTAGCTTTACTCAGCCCTTACTTAAAGGTCATATATGCCTACATGGAATTTTGTAGCCTTCGAGTTCTCTTGAACATAGGCATGCTACTGGAGAGTTAAACTAACTGGATTGCATGCTATTGCTTCTCCAGTGGATGTGTGAGCAACATGGACCTGAATACACCTGGAGTGTATTCATAATTGACAGGTGCAAACATTCCTGATGGACTTTTTTTAAAATCTTGCCTAACCTGTAAACTTGTAAAACCTGCATGTTGTGTTAAAAGGGCCAATTGTTCACTTTAAAACGTAATTAACATATCAAGCAGCAAGGCCATGAATGTTGTCTCTGCTTGCTGAATATGAGCAAACCTTTGGCTTTAGTTTAGACTCAACATACCAGTCTCCTGATTTCATACTGTACCCCTCAGGTGTACTCCGAGTAACCTCGCTTAGACGTGCACGCCTTTTGAAAGAGCCCTACTGTTTTACTTTGCTATGGTAATTATGTTCACCACTTTCTCTGAGCCCGTTTACACAGGTTTGTCACCTAATCTTGTTGCCAACTTGGTGGAATATACCTCCACCCCGCACCAAGCATTTTTTACAATGCATTACCTGCATATGGTACCTCTATATGTCTTTGAGACGCTAGAGTCTTACTTACTCTTTGAAAACAGGCCAGGAATTGAATGACTGAAAAGAAAATGACTCCAACATTTAGATTAGACAAAACAGTCAGCACTTGGCCATGTATCTACTTCAGTCTTGACTTAAAAGTGAATTGAGATGCTGGACTCATCCCTGTTCCCTGCAAGTGCACTAAGGGTCCTCCACAGATACTCCATAGGCTGCTTAGGCATCTACTCATAACTCTTTACCGCAATATCCCGACTATTAGCCGCGGCTTATACATTGATTTTGCTCAATTTATTCAGTTATGAGGTTAATACAGGGGGGGCAGTTTCTTGCATAAATCACTGTCCTGCGGCTTACACACAGTGCGGCTTATATGAGGGAAATTACTTGTAAAGGATACTTAAGTTTTAAGCATGTACTGTAACTAAATACAGTTCTTTTGCCATTTTATAAGAAAAATAAGGTTATTGTTTTTATGTTAACTTTTAATTTCCATTGTAAGTGGTACATCCAGAGCTGACAGCAGAACCATGCTTGTTCAGGTTTTTATATTGACGGCATGTGCCAGGTTTGATGTAATCTACCATGGAATCTCATTGTTACAGAATAGACCTCTGAAGTTCGCCTAAAGGATCCAAAGCTGCCATCTTTGCCCATATAAGGAGATCCGGGAGTTAATTGAAGCTAACTGCCTGGCAATTTGCATTGTACGTTAGCTCTGGGGTAGCAAAGATCAAAGTGTGCCGTCTTCACCTACCGAAGATCACAGTATAGCCTATCCACTAGACGACAGTGGACAACACTGTGTACCGTCTGCATTTCCAATGTCATCTTCCCCACGAGGGGATTTAACAGGTGCGATAATTGAAAATCCCCATGTTATTTTCCCATAGAAAAAATCTCAAGATACCGGATCTCCGTATTTGGGCAAAGATGGTAGCTTTTTTGTAGGCAAACTTCAGTGGTCTATTAACAACATCATATCCTTCCAGTTAGTAATGTCTTCTCATTTCTACTCACTAATATCTTCTCATGCCCAAATGTGTGACATACTGGTAATGTCCATACATTAATCAACAATTAATGTCAACCTTTAAAGAGCTCAAGCTTCACACACAGACTTCTCAGATAACCACAGGAGATTGGCGTATGATATATTAGTTGATTGGAGTGCTTTTCTTAGTCATATTTAGTTTCTCTTTCAGGTTATGAGATGGCACCCAATATATGATCCGTAATAACGTTAACTTCAGAAGTAAGTTAACACTTACCCATGATGCAACATTTTACTCACCTCACAGGGTGCCTCTCAACATGCCTCCTCGGTCCTCGATGCTCGATCCTCGAGGGGCGTTCCCACTGATCTGTAACTAACACTGGATAGACTATCCCATTGTTCCCCCCCCCCCCCCCCCCCCCCATCATTCTTTATGTAGATCAGTGAGGATCGAGGCCCAAGGAGCGAGGGAGGACGTATAAGCGCTGCATGAGTAGCACCTATAGTCTGTTGCTGAGCTGTTAAGGCCTCTTAAGGTGCTGCAATGGGGCCAGTGCTCTCCTGTGGCCTCGGTTTTAAATATCAAAAACCTGTAACCTACTCAAGCATTTGGTTCTACTATCCCACAACAAAACTAGGGTATTCACAAACTCGTCTATCCAGGAGTGCTGCTTGGGGGTAGATATTCAATAAGTATACCTCTGGTGCTCATCAGTTTGGAGATCCAGCAGATTTTTTATGTTTAGCCAAGTTTAATAAAGGCTTTTTAAAAAATACCTTTTTGAGTGCCTCAGACTCACTACACAGATTAAAACGAGGGTATTATTGTAAATCTCAAAAAGGCTTGGCCCACCGGTTCCTGAATCTCATACTTTGCCTTTTGTTGTTCCTCAAGGTAGGCCTGCTTTTCAACTCTCCAACAAGGCGTTTATAGTTGGTGGGTTTGATTTGAGTTGTGGTTTGGTTGTTGGTTTGAAACCAACAAAAGCCCCACCACCCAAATGCAACCAAACCACCCAAACTCATGATACGTTTTCAGTTTCCTGCCTGCCTCCTTCTAATGTTGCACACATTGGTGGTTGGTTGTGGTGTTGATGTGATTTACGTAGGCTAAGTGAGATTTGGTCCACTTTTAATCAGCATCATGCAATGACCAATTCATTCAAAAGGTGGCAGAACAGTTGTAACACTGGAAAATGGTCAGCCATTCTCCAATAACTGCAAATGAGCTGACATCTTGATGCATCTTACTGTTTTTGTCAAAAGTATGACACACCCATAAACATAAATAAAATAGCAGGATAAAATAAAGAATGTATATTAGTACATTATATCAGGATACATAGAAATCAAAAACTACTATTTAAAATTCTTTTGTATGTGCAGGGACATCTAAATTGTGTGTAAAAGTGGAAGACATATGCATTAGTGTGTGTGTGTGTGTGTGTGTGTGCGTGTGTTTGCGTGCGTGTGTGAAATCATCCCTGAGGATAATATGTGGAACTTGTTCTTGTGCATTGCACTAGAGTTCTATTCATGTCATTTACACTTTTTTTCAGCTCGGCTTTTTTAATAAATATAGCTGCAAAACTACTCTATTTCTCTTATTTAATTTTTTGGGTGATTAGTAGGGATCAATGAAGCATCTCACATGTCATTTCACTTGGTCATTTTGAGTGTGTGCAGTCAGCTGTTGTGCATCATGGTCAGCAGGTGGCAGCATGGCTCAGATGAAATGTAGCTACCCAATAAATCATGTTCAGTGTGCTTTAATGTTTATGTCAATGTCTTTCCATTTCATCAAACATTGCTTGCATTAAGTCTGTAAGTATATTGCATTTCCTAACTTCATTCTGCATACAAAGAAAATTAATGCCATCTCTCCAGTATAAATTGAATTGTCAAACACGGTGTGTGTGTGTGTGTGTGTGTGTGTGTGTGTGTGTGTGTGTGTGTGTGTGTGTGTGTGTGTGTGTGTGTGTGTGTGTGTGTGTGTGTGTGTGTGTGTGTGTGTGTGTGTGTGTGTGTGTGTGTGTGTGTGTGTGTGTGTGTGTGTGTGTGTGTGTGTGTGCGTGTGCATGTGTTTGTTTCAAGGTGTGTTGTAACATGCACCTCACTTCATTGTTACTGTGTAATAGTAATCTCTCTCTCAGCCACTCAACATTCCAAGCTGACAGTTCATCTCACTTCAGCCTTCCGGCCACAAGGGGGCAGTATCGCTCTTGACGCACTCAGTTTCACCAACTCGTAAAGAAAATGGCCGCCTGACCCTGCAGAGCGCTGACTCAGGGCTTTGCAAAGGCCAGAGGAGAAGGAGAGAGGGCTCAGGGTGCCAGTTAACTGCTGAGTCATCTTTAAACACTTGTTTGTCCACAGCAGTGTCTCTTTCCACTGAACAGAACCCTCATATAAGTTCTGGTTTGGTCTTGCTTTTGGTTCAAGGTAGTCACAGCCTGCAGGGATTGACTGCATACAGGCTAGTTGGGTGTGAATTCACTGAAAGAGTTGTTTTTAATGACATAGCAATCTTCCAGCCAAACTCGGGATGAATTTACAAAAAGAAGTCTAAGAGGATGTTCATAAGCTCTATTAGTGATCCAGTGAACATCAAAAGGCGAAGAGAGGAATTACCATAGACACAAAGAAGAAACATATAGCCTTTTTACACGTATTTATACTTATACACACTAACATCTGGATATAAAGAAATGCATTGTGGCACCTTATGTCATGTACCTTTGTTCTAAGCTCAATGTAGACTCCTATCTAGAACATAGTGTTCTTTACATTATGTATGAAACTGCAGATGTACTTTGCTTCTACTGGGTAGATAACAGGGGCAGATGCATACTGGACAAGAACAAGAACACACACACACACACACACACACACACTGTGTGTGGTGTTTGTGTGTGTGTGTGTGTGTGTGTGTGTGTGTGTGTGTGTGTGTGTGTGTGTGTGTGTGTGTGTGTGTGTGTGTGTGTGTGTGTGTAGATAACAGGGGCAGATGTAGACTGGACAAGAGTGAGAAGACACACCAGCGTGTGTGTGTGTGTATTGCAGAGGGGGTGGTTGAGGGTCACTAAGGTCAAGCCGGCCAGAGCAAAAGAGACACACTGGCTGTGGAATTTCTAGGGTCCACCCCTCCACCCTCATTGGCCAGGGGGCCTCCAGCGAGATCTTCTTGTCGCTCTCCCACCGCCACCAACCTCCATCGACATGCGTGTGGACAGGATTCCATCGGGGCCCTCTGGATTCTAGCAGGTTCCGTAGGGGATCGGAAAGAGCTGGAAGGCAGGGAAGAGCTGGAGAAAAAGATACCACAGGGGCTTGTGTCGTGCACGCACACACACACACACACACACACACACACACACATACACACACAGTCTCTCTCTCTCTCTCTCTCTCTCATACACACACTCACTCACTCTCTCTCTTTAGCTCTCTCTCTATCCTCTCATGCACACACACTCTCTCTCTCTCTCTCTCTCTCTCTCACACACACACACACACACACACACACACAAACACAGGCAGGTGACACCACCCTGGAGGCCAATTCCAGAACAGTGTGACATGTGCTGACAAGTGGCAAAATCCCAAGTATGCCTGCAACGTTACCCCTCTGACTTGAAGGAGATGAGCAAGAGAGCTCTTCTCTACCATATTTGAGTTGCTAGTCTTTTCTTCGTCACATTTCAACTACAAGGAATCGAGAATGAATGCATTTTTTCACTTTAAAAGCACTCACATGAGAATCATCCCATTAATGACTGATGTCATGAAAGCACTCTCATATTCTCATAGATACCTCCTTAAAGATTATATGGTATAATTTCAAAAGTCTTGTTTTTTCTTATCATTGTGAATGTGTACTTCCTTGTTTTGTGTGCATCACACAATGTGTGAGATAGATGCCAACATTTCCTTCAAGATTAATAATGCAAGTATTTATTTATCTATAACTTTCTATCAACTGTATATCTACTGTATCTATCTATCCATCTATCTATCTATCTATCTATCTATCTATCTATCTATCTATCTATCTGACTTGAAATTATTAGTTGTAACTGGGCATTCATTACCTCTGTGTCACTGGAAGCTAATATTACATTTACAAAAATGTTGTTTTTTCTTTGGATGTTTTCTTATCGAAAAAAACGTTTTCTGTGCTGGTTCTTAGGGTAAAAGTGCCATGATTATTTGCATCATACTGCAACTTCCTCTTCTTTAGTACCCAGAACTTCCACGAGAGTGGAAAAAACATTCTGATTACTGCATAACTACCCTCATCCAAGTTAATATATTGTATCGTGCACTTTAAATCATTTACTCATCTCCGAAGCAATTGGCTAATTTTTTTCTTCCTCTGTCTCTCTCTCTCTAACCTCCCTCTCTAACACCCCCCCACCCCCCATCCCCAAACAAGCTAACTATAGAAACCCTGTTCCACAGCCCTAGTTAATCGAAACAGCCCTACAGTCTCTTTGCAGGTTGGCTATACATTCGCAGCCCTACGAAGAAAAAAAAAAAGCCTGCGAGCATTTGGCTTGACAGCCATGGCTGACGGACGAGGTTCTTGATGACTGTTAGGTAATGAGCGGTAATTGTGAACCTCCTGATTGGACAAGTGGGCTGCCCAACCCCCCTATACCCCTCCACCCCCAACCTTATTCCCTATCACCATCAACTTCACAAGCTCCACTACCTACCCCCACCCCCGATGCAGCATTCCGGGGCTTGTTTGAGTAAAGGGCCTGTTTGCCCCTCGTGTGCAGTGGGTTCCCCTCTCACCCGCCGACCTTTGAACCTTCGCTGCATTCCACATGCAGACTGTGAGGTACAGGGAGGAATTCCTGTGAAGTTAATGGGTTGCTGGGATTTTTTTTTCCATCTTTGCTTCACTCTTCGAAGTGTAGTAGCACACACACTTGGATAAGGTAGTCAAGTCTCCTGTGTGCAGCTTGAACGACTTTAGACTGCTCACCTGAAGCAGGAATGGACAGAGATATGGTCAGAATGTTTTTTTTCTCCATTATTTAAGAATAAAGAGTTTTTTTAGAAAGTTCTACCTAATATAAACAATATAGAAAATAAGGAAGACAACATCTGAGTGACTAGCATTTGGTTGACTTACCTACCTATCCACACAAAAGCTGTGTCTTCACAAATGTCAAATATGTTGTGCGCCTACCTTCGCACCATATGTCATGTCAGAGTTTCTCATGTTAAAAATCAGGTTTGACAGTCCTTCCGCTGACGGATATGTGTTGACTGCATTCTTGTGTAATGCTTGCCTATACAAGTCCCTCGTAGCCTAACCTGAGGAGCATGTCCTGGACTCCATTTTTAGAGCACCTCTCACACTCACACAAGTGTACGGTCCGCAAGCACTGACTTCAGGAGAGAGAGCCTATAGGAGTGAGCGGCACCCCGGATGAAACGACTGAGCTACAAGATAGTGGGGTTCGGGATGTTTTTTGACACGTTCTCCTCCTCCCCCCCATACCCCCCTCGCCCTCCCCAAAACCCCTCTCTTCGTCCCCATCCGCTGAAGCCTTTCATGGCGTTAAGAAAAGAGCCACGTCTAAGAGAAGGAAAAGGGGGCCGTGCCACCCACACTGCAAGAATGTCATACATCTCGTGTGTGGACCCTGTTTCAGACGCTTGGGGGGAAGGGGGAGGAGGAGGAGGAGGAGGAGGAGGAAGAGGGGGTGCTGTATGCCTGTGGGAGCCCCTCATCACCCTAGCACACACACACACACACACACACACACACACACACACACACACACACATACACACACACTCACACATATATAAATGCTGCACCATGCTATTAAAATGACTGTTGATTATTGAAGAGATGGGGAAGCTGATGAGGTGCTGACCTGTTTTTGAGGGGAAACGGGGGGGGACTTAAAGTGAGAAACTGCAAAGAGGGGGAGAGAGAGAGAGAGAGAGAGAGAGAGAGGCTGCAGGAGTGGTGGAGGGGTTGAGGGGGCGGTGATGGGGTTGGGGGTTGGGGGGTCAAAGGTTAGCGGAAGAAGGGAGGAACATTTTTGGAGGAAGGGAACAGGGCGGAGGGGAGGGGGTAGAACAATAACAAAAACCTACCTCCCAGGTCTCAAAAGAGTCTTTCAACCTCGCTTCAGCTTCAGCTGCTGACTTATATATAAAAAAACCTTTAACTTTGTCTCAAGCAAGACTTTCTGCTGGTCTCCACCATTGTGTGTCATTCAGTGTCTGTCTACCAAGGCGGCCATTTTGTGAGCTAAATTTACAGAAGGATTGTGTGTGTGTGTGTGTGTGTGTGTGTGTGTTTGTGTGTGCTATTGGGTGTTTATGTATCCACAAGATGTAGTCATGGCAAAACTTACTACAGTGTTTCCTGGTGTCTAAAATATATTAAGAAACATAAGAATCTACCATTTTACTTTTGAAAAAGACACTGAACTGGTCAAGACTTAAACTATTTTTTTTTCTGAGCGAATAATAATAACTATATGGAAAAAAAACACTTCTATTAGGTTTCAGTAAAATATGAATACCTATGAATAACGACTGAAATCTGTAGCTTCAGAATCTGATTCTGAAAGCCCTAAAAATCGTTACGCTTAATAAGACATAAATCGTTGTAATTCTCCTTATGAAATGTCCTGATATTATAAGCACTATGAGATATACTTGCATGTTAATTCAGATGCAACGATAAATTACTGAAGAGTTGGGAATAATTATTTTGTGACACACAGTACAAAGAAACAACATATTTGCTTTCAATCCCGAACAATTTCATAAATATCACTCAATATCATTCATGACCTATTCTCTATTTTTGTGGGTTTGTAAAAATACAATTATTTACAAACTCCCTGCCAAGGAATGAATGTAAATGAAAATATGGCGTAGCCTATCAAATATTTTGTCTCCTCAAAATCACTTCTTTATGTCTTTACGAAACAAACATTCAAAGCAAAACAGAATGAGAATAAACAGATTTCATTTCCTAACTTCTAAATAACAGTATAATAATAATAACAATTAAGACAATAATAATACTGACAATAATAATAGTACAAGGCTAATGCTTAAATCATACAAATATTGCCCTTCTCACATAATTTATTGAATATTGTTATCATCACAATTGATTAAAATATATTTAATTATTTAATCCTAGTTCAAAGGGAAAGAGAGTCTATTATCTTACATCCATTTATTTCTTTCAAATTGTTTTCTTATTTTATTTCTTTTTTCCTTCTTCTCCTGTTATGCATTTCCCAATAACTCTCTTTCTGCCGGCTTGCTTTAAATTATCTTTATGGCTTTGCACAATTTCACAGGTACCAATGCTGATCACTATAATTTGCAAATAAATTGTATAAATCCAGCATTTAAGAAGCTATGTTACTACTTCAGTTGTTAAATGAATTAACTAACTTAAGGGGAAAGTCTGAATTATGGACCTTACGGCCAGTTGTCTGCTGTCCACATCTTGAGGTATATGATTTGTTATTAAGCATTGGTCTAATTGATTTAGTCATAAGAGTAGACTAGGATGCAGACATCCCAATTATTCTGCACCCAAGGACCAAAGACACTGGCTGTGCAATCAACAGACAAGGTTGTTTTTTTCTTTCTTTCTTTCTTTGTTTTTGCTTAACACACTGCTGAAATAGGTTAACCTTTCATCCATTCATACCATCCTGTGCTTCCTGCTACTTCAATCAACATGTAAGATCTGATTTTTGTAGATTGTGTCTGTGACTTTTTGTAATTATTTTGATATTTTCATTGCTCAGAAATTGGTTAGAATACATGAAAATCCATTGGAAAGTTATGAAGCTGGGGCATTTTACCTTGTGCAAATGGTTAATATTGGGTGAAATTTATTTCATGTCTGAAAGTGTCATGGGCTATAAGGCACACAGAAATGTTTACAGAAAGTTGTTCATATGTTCTCAAATGCAAGCTGAAAGAAAGCAGGAAAGCAGACAGTGGGACTTAAATGACAGCAGGCAAAAGAGAAAGGAAGGGGAAGAGAGAGGAAGAGTGGGAGAGAGAGAGACAGACAGAGAGAGAGAAGAGATGAAGAGAGAGGAGAGAAAAGGCATCCCTTCTTTTACAATCTATTGAATATGTGCTTGAGTCTGACATCAAACACTTTTCTGCCACTAAACTGCACAATCAGATCCCCACTTTATGTGTGTGTGTGTGTGTGTGTGTGTGTGTGTGTGTGTGTGTCCGTGTGTGTGTGAAGAGGGGTAGAGGGGTGGAGAGTGGGCCCTTTCCCAGCAGACAATAGCATTATTTCAGCTCTCCCGATCAGGAATGCTAGATTTCACAGCCTGCTACCCCCCTTCCAGCAGTCAATCACAGGCTCATGAGAGCTAGCCACTGCCCTGGACCACCCCTCAGACACTACCCTGCCCAACAGTCCAACAGCCCACAGCCCAGCACTGGCTGCTTCAAAACAGATATAAAAGGAAGAGAAAAAAAAACCTTTACAACCCCATCCTCTGAATATAACATCACTTCTCTCAACTGCACTCCAAGACTCCACACACACACACACACACACACACACACACACACACACAGATGCACTCACTCAGCTCTTCATGTGCCATGCTTGTTTTTGAGGGTCTCCTGAACCAATCAAAGTGTGAACACAGCTTTTAAACATCTGTCCATTGGATCTATGATCTGGCAAGGGCAGGATCTATTTGATGGATAATTTGGATCAGTTGCAAAGCTGCTATCCATCTGAGCATGACGCTGTTTGCTGTTGTAATCTCTTATAGCAATTGTTTAAGTAACAAGCATTTATAGTTTTTGTGACAAATTGACAATATAACATTGAATTAATGTTTATAGCCTAACATATTAAAGTGACAACAACAACAACAACTTTAGCCTAATAATAATAACAATAATAATGATAATGATAATAATAACAACAATAATGTCCCAAAAGCAAAACGGAATAGTTCAGTAGCCTGTACTTATTAATGTCGCGCAGTTTGCTGATGAGAAATTTGTGAATGGAATTCAGTGCGCTGGGGATTTGTTGTTCAATTAAAGTATGCTGTGGCGGTCCCTATTATTTGACCAATCCTAGAGCCGGTAAGAAGAAATAGGACCTCTCCTTTGAGCCAATGGCATGTCATATCGCAAAGACTAGCGCAGGGATAAGCCAATCTTGGAAAAGCATGCAAATGAGGAATGTGCTCTGGCAGGATCTGAATGTCAACTAGTCTAAGATGGAGGCTTCCGCTGGAACCTCAGAGGCCGCGCAAGAGCCTGCGCCTGTTTTAGCGAAAGACTACAAGTAAACCAAACCAAATCAACCTCATGCAACGCCTTCGGAAATGGAGAAGTGAAGTCCACATAGGAAGGGGACCTGAGGAGCGGTAGAGGCGTGTTATTTTGTGTGTCATTCGGAGAACTTTTCTTCCTTTCTTTTTTTCTTTTCTCTCTTTTTTTCTTTCTTTTTTTTCCTGCTGGAGTGTCCCTCCCTTGGCTTGGTACCATTCATGAGAATTTGGGGTTCTCCGTCCGTCGGTGTACGGAGCATCTGAGGGACCGGGCTGAAATGGCGGGAGCTCAGGGCGAAGCGGGGAAGTTGGGGTGGAGAAAATGTGGATGGAAACCATCTGATTTGATCCAAAGGGTCATGAGGAACCAGGCGAGCAGCTCCACTGCGACCATCTCATTCTCATGCGCATCCGAACCATGCTTTCAAAAACTGGGAGATCGAGATCTCTTCTTTTCCTCTACGAGACTACCGTTAGCCTATTTATTTAACAACGTATTCGGGAGTCGGTGATGTGTACTGGAAAATGCATGTGCAGAATATCATTTGGTGTTCGGTCGGTTATCTAGGAAATCGCTGGTTACATATAACACCATTTCAAACGTGCTTCCGATTCCGAAAATACGGAGGTATTCGATGTTCCGCTGGTCAATGTGGGGGTGGGGAGGGGGCTGCAAGTTGGCCTTCTACTTCTTTACCTAATTGATTGACTCCTAGATTATTTAGCCTATCAATTTACCTATGTAGGAGGCTAGCTAGTTTCGAAGAATTGCAGAGATACATGCTATTTGTTTGTGTAGTCACGAAGAGTTGAGAACTCTGTAACTTTACTTAACTAACACGAGGCTGAATTAACTAATGAGGTTCTAAATATATGGCATGCACTAACCGATCTCAAATGTTTGTCAAAGATTTCAAGGCATACCAAGTTGAATAACAATGCATTTTACTGTTTGCCCAATAGGAATATTGTTTAATCAAACGAATCATCCACGTCAAAAATGGTTCAGTTTGCGTTTCTGGCAATTTAGTTATTAAGTTTTTACCTCACCTAATGCTGTTTGGTTGACGTCTCTCTGTTATTCGTTTCAGAATATGATGACATTCTTGGTTATCTTTTTAAATGCCTTAAAAATCTTTTGATTTGGGGAACTCGATATGAAAAATCTAATGAGTAGCTTATAGTTCACAGCTTTTTAGGTTGTGTGTTATATGACTTCCCTTTACATGGTAGGTTTTCATGCACAAATTGCTGTGTTAAATTGTATTGTTATAAATTGTTTGAGTGAATTAATGACAGAAATCCTAGTGTACATGCAGAATAATTAGTGTTGAGTGTCTGTGTTTAGCATGCTCTTAACTAGGAGAAAATACTATCAGTTTGGTGGTTCAAAAACTATAGAATGTATTTCTATATTAGGAAAGTGTCTTAATCTTGGTCCAAACATATTTTCATGGTTCACAGTTTCTCTTTCAAATACTTTCTGCCCTGTTCCAATAATGTCTTAATAACTATGTATCTAAGTATAGATAGCTATAGTTTGTTCAGAAAAAAAAACTTTTCTATATCAAGGTATATCTCATAGTAAGTGTTTTGCCCTGTTTGGACCTGTTAGGACACTGTACCATACCCCTTCCCTTGGTAAATGGTGACTGATTCGAGGTGGCTTGTTTTAATGCACCTTAATGACGCCAGAGGATTGGTCATGGGCTGATTGTGGTGACCGGCTAGTCTGGAGAGATTGGCTGGGGGGGGGGATGGCGTCAGGGGGAGTCCTCAGTGTTGGAGGAGTTTGACTGTAGTCCTGTCCACTGCCCTTTTTCTGTTGTACTACTGGGCCATCGAGCAGAAGCAGTGCAATATTAAAAGGGCATTGGCTGCTGGACCAAAGACCCTCACCTTTACTCCTCCACCATTGCTCCTCCCTTTAATCCCGTGGTGAGCGTTTGACAAAACAGGAAGAAGAACTTCTGTGATTTAACTAACTGACTAACTGAGTGGCGGTGTTCAGAAAAAAATTCCCAGGAATGTCAAATTGGGAGTCGGGCCTCTCCCGTGACAGCTGACAGATCTGGGCCAGTGTAGTTCTGGTTTAGTCTAGACCGGTCCCTTCTGGTCTGGACCGGCCCAGTCTCGGGTTCTGTCTGTGTGTGAGGTGTACTTTACTTTCACATTCCTGTTTCCTAGTTGCCTCCCCTCTTCCGTTTAAAAAGAGCAATACACAAGTAGATACCCAAGTGGGTTTCAATTTGACATTCATTTCATGGCAAATTAATGTTTGCATCAGAATTGTACTGCAGCCATAGTTGAGTTCAATAATGTAAATTCCTAAATTAGTTCTATTTGTTGTCCGCTGGATTTGGCCATGGCTGATTTGAGAGCTTAAATGTGTAGTGAGACTCTTACTAGTTTCCAGCCCCCCTCGTCGTTTGACTGGTGTTTGATCTCATTAGGGTCCACTTGTGCAAATGAAGGCTGTGAGGAAGGCAGTTAAAGTGTTAGGTAGCAGACAGCCTCTTTTTAGAAGTCCAGAAGTAGTTGTCATATAGCCTTCTCCATGGCCAGGCTATCAGTTGTCAGAGCCTGTAGGGGTGTGTGTGAGAGCGAGAGAGAGAGAGAGAGAGAGAGAGAGAGAGAGAGTGTGTGTGTGTGTGTGTGTGTGTGTGTGTGTGTGTGAAATGGGTGGTGTTGCCAAAAGAAGATGGCCGTGCTGCTATCCCTGAGCCTTGCCTTTCCTTGTCATGTTGGTTTCCACATGCAGACACGCAGGGGTCAGCTGCTTTGACCATGTTGCACTACTGTTCCATCAAGTCTAGCAGTGCAATAGTATTGTCATAGCATTTAGCCTCTGCCATGTCTCTGCTGTTCCATCAAGTCTAGCAGTGCAATAGTATTGTCATAGCATTTAGCCTCTGCCATGTCTCTGCTGCTCCAAGGAAAGGCTGTTTTGCTTAAAGCGGGGCAAGGGGTTTGGTGGTGTATTTAAAGTAGATTACTGATATCTTACTGGTTTGATGGTGTATTTAATCTAAGTTATTTGTATCTTCTTGGATAGGGGGGGTAGTCTTTTCGCGTCTTTTTTCTTCGCTACTTTTGTGTTCTCAATTTTATAATTCTTTACATGTTTGTTTTGGTTTGTTTAGGGATTGCAGTGGTGTTGCAAGTGTTGTTTAGCTCTTTCATTTCCACCTCACACTAGTGTCAGATCAGAAGGCATCATGTTAAACTCACTGCTCCGTAAAACAAATCATTGTGGCATTGGCAAAAGCAGCTCACACGAGTTAGTTAAAGAACCATTGCATTCAGTGTATAGAAGGTATAGAAAAGAAAGGAGTGGAAGGCAGCAAAAGAAGGAGCACACTCCACCATAAAGGTGGGTGGGAAGGGGTATGTATGTATGTATGTATGGTGGCAGGTCGAGTGGGGGAGGGGAGAGGCTGCTCGTTGGAATGCAGGGAGGCCAGTCCAGTAACAGAACTCAGGCTGGCGGAGCTGGGTGCGGTGGGGGGTGGGGGTGGGGAGTGGGGGGGGGTTAGGAGGGTGGGGGTAGTAGTGGTGGTGGTGGTGGTGGTTGTGTTGGGGTTTGGGTCAGGACTAGGGCCAGAGATGTATGTATACGTATGTATGTATAAGAGATTGTCCAGTAATCACAACGTTCAGAGATTAAAAAAAAAAAAAAAAAACTCAGTGCTTCTGGATTGCAAACTTCTTCTGTGATGATTGATTGTAAAGATTTGTTTTGTTGTTGTAAAAACCCCCCAAAAAGGCTAGTATCTGGTTGATTTCCATAGAGGCGGTTGTATATACAGGACACAGCTCCACTGCCTATACCATGCAGCCTGTTGTTGTTTGTAAACCAAAGAGCACAAGCAGCAGCAGTGGCGGTAGCAGTAGCGGTAGCTAGGCTGAGGCCAGGTTGTATTGATCTGTGCGTCTTCTGCATTGAGCTGCTGAAACGCATGCCTGCAGGCCACGTGACGGCGGGTTTAGCCATTACTCCCTTTTTAATTCTGCACGGCCTGCCCCGTCCTGCTCGCCCTTGAAGCCGTGGTGATATTGGAGAAAGAAGCCCTTTGCGCTGGGCACCTCGCTTTCACCTCCCAGCCACCACCCCCCACAAAACTCGCAGATTGCGTTATTTTTCAAAACCTCATCAACCCACCAGAGGCAGGCAGCCAGATGTGTTGCTCCCTCCTGCCTGGGTTAAATCAGGAGCTGGTGCTATCTGACGGTGTGTGTGTGTGTGTGTGTGTGTGCGTGCGCGTGTGTGTGTGTGTGTGTGTGTGTGTGTGTGTGTGTGTGTGTGTGTGTGAGAGAGAGAGAGAGAGAGAGAACAGGGCAGTGCACACAGAGACACTGGGAGAAGCAGGAGCCACTTGAGCAAGAATGCAACTTGTTGAAGCTCGCCTGTAATGGCTCCTGGGAAGTTGTGGAATGTGCGGAATGAGAGATGGTGTGCCCCAGCACCCAACAGTACAGATAGCACTCACAGGCGTTCTTAAACACACACACACACACACACACACACACACAGAGAGAGAAGCACAGATAGCCTACCATCGTCCTTCAGTCAGGAGGACGTTTGTTCAAACTGTAACTGTGAGCTCCTCCAATGTGGCCAAACAAAGTGCTATCTGCTGACCAAGTGTTCCTGCATTGATGCCATGTCATGCGGAGATGTATTGTATGTAATGTATTGGCTGGGTTCATACCCTGCTCAGTATGTCTGATCACAAGACATCTTGAGGGTAGAAAGTAACATCACATTTTTTGGTTGCTGACATTCCACAAAATGCCGTGATGCTAAAAATGTTTAAACTGTTGTTTAATAGGCCTGTATTACGCAGATAATATTTTTTAAATTATACTGTATAGGCCAAGTCTGTGTTTTGTGTGGGTATAGTGAAAGTAGTGACAAGTTAATGTTTTATTGGTGCATCCGTTATTGTTGAATGACCTATGCCATTAAATAAAAAGTGTAAAGGATTTTTTCAAGTGTGCTGGAAATGGCATTTGTATAAATACCAGAAAAATCAATAACGTCCTCTGAAAAGAACAATTGTTGAGAAATAGATGTATTGTCAGAAAACAAAAAAATAGGGGGGGGGGGGGGGGGTGCAGTGCTTTAAAGACATTTTGTCCATTCAAAGGAACTATGTCCTTATGGATTTCCTTTGCATGTGCAAGATGTGTGTTGCAGACATTCTAGATGCAGGCCACTCCTATCATTTCAATTTCGCCGTGTCTGAACTAACAGGTGGTAATCATGTGCTGTAAACTAATGTAATTGCTTATAGGCTAAATGTCCCCATTCTCTTATTAGAGTATCCCGAATCAAAGACAGTGATACAATACCTGTATCTCCTTCTTCTGGTGGTTCCTTAATTAACAACGTCCGCCACGTCTCAAATGTATAGGCTACTCGCCATGTTCAAACCAAATAGCCTAGGCTAGATTACGGCCGTTTCGAAATGCGAAATCAGAAGTATTTGTAGTGTAAAGCTAAAATATGGCATAAAGACTAAATACACAGGTCCTCGAGATCCCCACTGAATTTGTAAAGGAAGCATGCAGCATGCATATGTTTTTTTCTATAAGTATGGCTGTCAAAATGTAAGTGCGTCACAACGGGTCCAGAGCCTCTTCTGGTGGTGAAATATCAATTTGATCTGTTTGGACTTAGTCATAGGCTACAGAGGGTTTAAATGTGTAATTGGAAAGGCTATTTGCATAGGCTTCAACCACTGAACATGGACTTTATCGTGTGAATGCAATAAAACGATTCCATTAAGGCATGGATGAATAGCGATAGCTACTCAAATGGTGAATCTCCTCAGACGATGTTTAGGCTATCTCACGGACGGAGGGATGATTTCGGACTTTCTCGATTCCATATGCAATAACTTTGAATAACCAGTGTTGTAAGTTATATTATGATGTTTATTTAATAAATTGCAAATATATACATACACATTGTCTTTATTCAACAATAACTCAGAAATAACAATATATGATGTGGACGATACCGGCACACAAGTATGATACTCGCTTATTAATTCTAATTAAATGGGGGTGGCGGGGGGGCATTCTCAAGCAGCGATGATCATTACGCTGTGTATGTTTATATCGCCATCTAGAGGCCAAATGGTCGTCCGTATATGCGGAGCTGATAAAAAAAAAAGCATACTTGATGTAAGCACTATGCGTGTTTTTTTCCCCTCGATTTCACTTGTATGGACTACAGTCAAACCATCATGATTCTACAATTTAGAATGTTACAAATTGATGCACCAATGTCTTCAAAAAACAACTATACATTAGGCCTATAAAAGGGGCCCAGTACACAAGTACTGGACCAGTGGCTCAAGATGATCAATTCACAAGACAGCACATGATTATAATTGATTGTGTTAAATTGTTGTAAATTGGTCACACGAAAAAGGATTAAAAAAAAATATGTGAAATCACTGTGAGCGTTACAAGAATGATCAGCAGTGTATGGAGTGAAAGTCCAGCCAGGAGTCTCCTAAAATGAATTTGCATGATCTCTACTGACTGAACCTTTGATTGTATATGCTGGTGATTATGTGAGAATGTAATGTAGCCTACACATTCTTCATGTATTTTGTCTAGACAACAATGAAAAGCCATTTATAAAGACATTTAGTCAACAAAGTCAAACAAACATATTGTTAATTCACTGTAACAAATGTAACAAACTACCTTCAATTAAACTCTTCAAAAATACAATTTTCTTATATTAGCAAGTAACAACTATTCTGAAAATACCGTCACAGACACATGGCTAATTCAGCTGAGGTTAGTAGAACACTAACCCAACCAAATGACCGTATGCACAAAAGGTGATCATCTCCAGCCCCAGTATGTAAAGATGCTGCACAAAAAAATCCATTCAATTCAAAGCATGCAGCCATTCACTCTCTCTTTCTCTCTCAACTAATAGCCTACACTTAGAGACTCATACTGTTATCAACATTAACCCACACACACACACACACACACACACACACACACACACACACACACACACACAAACATCCTCATGTCTCAGTTAATGCTATTGGGCTCTCCTGATGGGTGTTCTGTGGGGACAATAAAAGAGATTTTTAATATAATAATAATAATCCATAATACTCTTGAATCATCCTATCACATTTAATGTACAACATTTATTTCATCTAATTTAAAGTCGAGTAAAACCAACAAAATGTAATCCAGATTATTCTGTCACATTTGAATAACACATTGGATTCCAAAGATCTGTATCCTACCTTGATGTCCACCTTCTTGAGCGTATGATTGGACAGTGAGTGTTCTGAGGAGGAGGAGCGTTCTTTGATGGCGTCGGCTGCCGACTCATGGGGCATCTGACAACAAAAAGGATCATTTTAGTTCATTTCGTCATGGCAACAAAAAGGATAATTTTACTTAATTTCGTCATGGCAACAAAAAGGATCATTTTAGTTCATTTCGTCATCGCCCATTTTGACACCAAAACATTTTAATATCCACCCGACATCGACACCTCACGTGCCGACTGGTGTTATTTTAGCTGTGAACATCTGTTTCCCGCAGAACGTTGCCTAGTCTGGCATTTCTGCCATTGATAAAAAGCTCTCCATCATCAGCACAGTGCTGGCAGCTTGCCCAGGTTCACCACCTTCGCTCGCGGTCTCGCTGTACGACTACGCGCTCGGAGGCAGCCGCGCTGGTTGGATCAGGAGAGGGGAACCCCCGGTACTGTGTGTGCGTGGGTGTGCAGGAGACTTCTCCAGGCTGGAGAGCTGGAGATGTGCTTCATCTGCCTCGATTTGTTGCTGCTAGGACTGCTCTCTAAGCGAAGATACTTCAGTTTAGATTCATCAGTCGTCTCCGCTCAAAGCCAGCGGTTCTCAACCGGTGTGCTATGGAATTTGGAGGAAACCTACTGTAATGCGCTTTTATTCAGGTTCATGGAATTAGCTAGAGGGCTATGTTCATGTGCATCAACGACACAGCTTCTGAATTAAAACAGTTCATGAAATAAGTACAGGGATATGTTTATATGCATCAACGACACAGCTTCTTAATTAAAATGCTTGTAGTCTTGAAGTGGTTGTGATAAGGTACCTAGTTTGTCTAAAAACGACCAAACAGGTCATGATCCTACCCTATCAACAATGTTACACAGTGCAATGTCAAGCTGCTATTCCGCCTGAATTGTTGAATGAATTCTTTATTGCAAAGTAAAAAACAACAACATTGCACTGAATTAAGACAACCCAAAGAGAGACTGTGAGAGTGTTTGAAAGACAGTGTGCGAACGTGGCCAAGAAAGTCTACCTGAAGACATAGTGGAGCAGGCTGAGAGAGAGACTGTGAGAGTGTTTGAGATGAGGTGTGTGTGTGTACGAGTGTGTGTGTTTTAAGAGACTGACCATGACGAGAGGGGCTCTGAAGGCGTAGCTGAAGGGGTAGTGGAGGAGGTTGAGGCAGGTGGACGAGTACAGGTCGGCGTAGCGGAGCAGCTGGCTGGCGAACAGCGTCTTGGCCGAGCCGAAGCGCAGCAAACTGCCCATCTTGCCGTAGCACAAGTCCATACCGTACGTCACTTTCTGCACAGAGAGGTGTTGATAAATACACACACACACACACACATATTATGCACACACACAACACTATCTATATATCTATATTTATCTGTATAGATCTGTATCTCTATCTATTTCTCTCTCTCTCTCTCTCTCTCCCTCCCTCCCTCTTCACACACACACACACACACACACACACATATATATAAGAGTTTAGAGGCTGTTGCATCTGCCACCTTCGTATGTTATGTGAAATCACTGTGAATGGTAATCAATAGTGCATGGTAATGGATGTGGAATTCCATTTTTAAAAAAAAAGTTTGAAAAAAGCAATGGCCAAGAATTAGATATTAGGAGTGTGAAAATACACTACTCTTTTACATGATTACATTACATTACATTACATTACATTTGGCTGACGCCTTATAACCAAAGCGACTTAAAACATGGTAAAACATTTGAAGCTTTTTTTAAAGCAATTCTAAAAACAATTCTAGGAAAATTTAAAAGAGTCGAGTGCAGTAAAAGAAAACGGTAGAAAGTGACAAAATTAAAAGAAATTAAAAAGGTAGAGTGCAGTAGGAATAAGTGCATCAATTAGTGCAGTTATCCGTTTAGGGGAAGTGCAGCTGGAAATGACCACCTCCCTCTTGTTCCTGTCAAGGTTGCCATGGTCGTGGACACCTCAAAAGGCACAATTAGGTGCTAAGTCAAGGATCAGCAAGGGGGAACGCGGCTGGGAAAAGACTGGGGCTGGGAAAAGACTGGGAATGGGAAAAGACTGGGACTGGGAAAAAACTGCGGCTGGGAAAAGACTGGGACTGGGAAAAGACTGGGACTGGGAAAAGACTCCATCTTGTCCCTGTCGAGGTTGCCATATAGTTGCCATGGTTGTGGACACCTCAACAGGCACAGTTGCACTCCTCTTATTATCGCTATATTACACCTGATCAATCTATCCTCGATTGATCAAGAGGAATCAAGAAGAGGAGCTCAGCTCACCTTCATCTTGGTCTGGATGGCACTGATGTCTGGCCGCTCTGGGCTACCACTGTCCATATGTCTGCAGTGACAAAGAAACAGGACATTCGTTACACCTGTGGTGAATAATCCAGGGATTTACATAACAGAGAAACATTAGATGATAATCCACCTTGAAGAAGACACAGTTGCTATAAGGATTTCACGGGTGGTAATTTGGTGGTAATTGGGAGCCAAGCCGTGAAGCTGCGAAGGCACCCATTGTGTTTTTATGTTTTCTTATTATTGTATCAATAATTGCATTGTGATTGGTAAATATCAAATTTTAAATACTCGGATAAATAATTTATGCCACATTGAAAACTGAGCAGTTGTCTACAGATCTCAATTAAGTATCACAAGTTTTTGGAATAATGCAGGTGATGACTTGTACTTCCAATCATGGAGCTCACAAACTGTGTAACCAACAGGGATGTTGCTTGGGATTCTGATACTATGGAGTCCCCTTAATCTTACTCACTTGTAGAACTCAGACAAGTAGAAATCCATACTCTTCAGTTCCTCAAACAAATCTAAGAGAGACATGAAATACTCATAAGAGAAAGGCATTCTGCTATATTCATAACATCACTGTAAATCGCTTTGGTCAAAAGCGTCCACCAATATGAACATACATATTAAGTTCAGAATCGAATGTCTGTTGTAATATTGCTTTACTGTCACATTCAGTATCAGGACAACACCGTTGAAATAGCATAAAGAAACTGAAACTATTTTCATATGAAAAGAAAGAGATGTGTGATTGAGAGTATAGATGTGCCGGCACTATTTTTAGCTATAAGACCTATAGAATATTTCTAAAGTAAATAGTTTAGATACTCACAAAATTGATTATTAAGTGTTTTGCATAGCATTCTAACTTTGAACTGATTGGTCATTGGAAATGGAAATACATGACTCATCAAATAATTGTCCACGTAAGCAAGATATCCGTAACATCCTAAAATAAGAATTAAATTTAAGGCCTCAATAGACCGTAACTATAAATTATGTAAGTATGACAGGTAATTAAAAGGAACTTGAGACGTAATGTACTCTGTGAAACTCCGCTCTGACTTGAGTCTAGCAACCCCTTGTGGCCAAAGTGTGTTCTGCACGTACATCTCTCCTCTGTCCAGACTTTGAGCTCCTTGATGAGTTCGGGCACCACTAGGAACGTCTTCCAGCCCTGCCGCTTCTTGGACTTGAGGATGTCTGTGAAGACGTGGTCTCCCACATACAGAATCTGCTTCCCCCTCACATCCAGCAAGTCACACACAATGTCAGAGGAGCCTGGAAGGTGTTGTGGAGAGAACAGAGGGAGAAATGAAAATGTTATATCTGTTCTTAAGATATTTCAAAATAAAGGGCAGCACTTTACTTGAAGGTATTTACCTAAGAGTGACAAGACACTGTCATGACACATGAACCCTAACCCTAACCCTATCTTGTCACAACAACAAAAAAAAAGAAATGTCATAAGCGTTTATGACTTGTTTTATAATGTAAAAGTGTCATGTCACTTTTACATATATCTTCATATGTAACCAAATATAGTATATATGTCCCTTCTATCTATCCCTTATCTCTGGCCCCCTCTGCAAGATCACAGAAATCGTCAGTTGAGCATGTGCTGCATCAGAGGAAGCAAGTCTTTTTTTTCAACATTTATACATTCAACATTTATCACCCAGGGGATATACAGTACATACGAGATGAAACTTAAAGAAACAGAGCACATGACAAAAAAACAGACACTCAGACACAAACACAAGATAACAAAAACTCCAGAAGACATCAAGAAAAATTACATAAGTAATTTATTGACAGCTTTTGTTATTTTACCTCCTGAGTAGACCGTTCCGTGTTGCAGATCTCCTGTATATGTCCCAATGCGGAGCTTTCCCGACAGCTGACAAACCAGCAGAGACAACAACATGTTTACCATCACTTTGTGGAAGTCTACTATAAGCATACAAAACACATTAAACAGACAATAAATAAGAGGAAAAGAAAACTAAATCTAAAGGGCGGACATCAGCTTACCGTGTCCACCTGCCGCAGCACTGTCCCCTCACCGAAGAATAAGGGTTTCCGTGTGTCCACAACGACCAGGTCAAAGAAAGTCCGCCAGGGTCTCTTTTGTGGGCTAGTCTGGATTAGGTAGGGGAGACAGACAGAATAGTTGGTATAATATCGAATAATAAAAATATCGTAAAACTGTGTTCACACGAGCAGAATAGCCTGTACGACTCAAACTAATGTTGTACTGTAGAATGGTGTCCAAATGGGCAGAATCGTTAGTTCAAATCATTACATATAGTTGAAATCATTACATTACCATAGCTGTTGTATATTACTTTTGTTGCATACTGCTCCAAAAAAAAAAATAATAATAATTTTTGAAACAGTAGCCCTTTTTCCATTCTAAAGATAATTTGCTTAAAAACTTTGTGTGTCATTAAAACATAATTTTAATTTGTGAGAATCGGTCTGTTGAATGAAAACCCATTTTGGTGCTTCTAATATCGCTCAAAATTACATCGAATTATGAGTTAATTCGCTTGAAAATCTTATGGGGAAAAAAGGCTGGTGATTGACTTGACTGTCTCCTGCACACACCAGAAATGCTTAGCCCAAGGTCATTGTGATGCATTAGATGATGAAAGGCAGAAGATTAAACAACAAAACTGTAGAAATCACAGAGAGAGAGAGAGAGAGAGAGAGAGAAATGAAATTAGAGGAATGAAATGAAATGACGAGACTGAAGAAATCATCGACATCTCAATGATCACAGAGAGAAAAATGAAATAAAAAGAAAGAAGCGGATAGAGAGCGAGGAGAGAGAGAGAGAGAGAGTATTGCGATGAGATTGATCAAGACAAGAGACCTCATCAGTACGCTCTTAAAATTAATGATTTGAAAACAAGAGAGAAAGATGGACAGAGGGATGTAACTGTTCTGTAACTTCCTACATAACTTACCCTTGGACCTTCTAGCAGATAAATCATAATGGCCTGAAAGAGAACAAATTGAATGCATATATTTTATCATCAGGATGGGTGGAACTACACACATTTAACACATTTGTGTACAGACAATAGTGGGTACTATTTGCATTCATATTTCATACATTTGAGAACTAACTACACTTGGTCTTATCAGAGATGATCCATTTTTTTCCCCTGCCTTAACAAAGTTGAGCACATGACTGCATGTGTGTGTGTGTGTGTGTGAGGTGCCTGTAACAAACTCACCTCAGTATACCTATAGTCGCTGTTTGTTGCCAGGAACACTTTGGCCACTTCTTTAACACGGCTCAGCAGAATTGGGATCCTCGGCTGCAGTAGACAAAAAAGAAGGACTGAAAACGTGCGTCATTTGTGTCTCATTCGTGTCTCATTCACACACTCTCATCCAAAGCATCCTACAGGTCAGATGAGCCAGTCAGTTATACCATACTTTATCATACAATACATGTACTGGGTGCTGGGTGCTCAAATACAAGTCATTTTGTACTCTGTTATTCTCTAATACCATGCACCGAAGTCTTACATTTATTTTGGTTGAAAAAAGCCTCATGTTATACATTTCATTTAATTTCATACTCAAATTATTTCTTTTATTTTGTAACAACCAGAGTGCATCTGCTGGAAATAAATCCTGTCATTTTTTTAAAAAATTCTAATATTATCAGTTTGCACTTGGTGGCGAAAGCAGTAGGTGGGACTCCCAGACAGGCCAATGCAGAATGGTTCAATGCTTTTGAGATCAACATGAAGCCATTATTATATCCTGTAGTTGTGGTCCTTGCAGGTGTACAGGAACTGGGCATCTCTCAGCCTGTCTGTGTTTCATTAAGGCTCGCTAATCAGATGGTGTGTGTAGCTGTGATTGTGTCACTTCCTGCCAGGCTATTAATGGGAGCGTTCAGAGGATCACAGGAAGTGATGATGAGAGGGAGAATATTCATAGAACACTGCCAAGAGACTGATTACTGGGGTGTCAGGGGGACGGCTGGAGATGAGACAGAGAATGTAGATCTGACGGGTGCTTTTCATCAGATAATTTTTGGATCTTTTTGTTTAATCGCTAAGTGCTGATCACACAGGCGTCACACAGACATTTATCCATCTCCCAGAAGATTTAGTTCAGAGGTAGCCATCGGGATATTTAGGCATGGGGTATATATTTTTTGTGTGTTTTTTTTTTTTGTTTTGTTTTTTAATTTCGATAGGACAGTGAAGATTGACAGGAAGTGAGTGTGAGAGAGAAATGGGGTGGGAAAGGGAAATGAGGTCAGATTCGAACCTGGGTTCCCGTGGTTACATGGACTCTGAAAAAAAATGGTACTGAACTGGATACTGTCACTACTTGAGTCACAGCGCCCCCAAGGGGAGAAAGAGTTATTTGCTAGTGTACAGTTTTTATTTTTCCAAGCTTTCACTACATGAGTCCTTTCATCATTGACCACAAATCCTACAAGTGGTGGACTAAAGTAACCACTGTGGTCACTTCATCAGCCATGCTTAAACCCATCAAAAGCACCAGGAAAGAGAAACTCTGAGTGTGTACACATATGCGTGTGTGTGTGTGTGTGCGTGTGTGCGTGTGCGTGTGCGTGTGTGCGTGTGCGTGTGTGCGTGTGTTTGGCAATCAGTAAATTAAATGTGTTCACTGAGAACTTATCCACCAATACAACTCAAAGTCAATGACCAGGCTTTCCCCACATCTCTTAGCCAACAGCAAAGGTTACTATGCTAGATGCTACAGAAAAGGCTGTAACGCTAAATGTCCAAGCTGTCTCAGGTGTTGCTCTCTGTGGGTCCTGCTTAGACACGCCTGTGTTACTTACGTCTTTGACCACGTACTTCTCCAAATTCTTTATAGTTCTCTCCTTCAAGGAGCCCTGGAAAGGAACAGTTAAGAAAATGAATCCATGGATGAGTGTTATTTCAACTAGCAGCAGATTGTGTGTGTGTGTGTGTGTGTGTGTGTGTGTGTGTGTGTGTGTGTGTGTGTGTGTGGGTGGGTGTGTGTGTGTGTGTGTGTGTGTGTGTGTCTTACTGTGTCATGTATGTGATCCATAGCGTCCCTGACATCCTGGAACATGCTTGTGAAGGACATGAAGAGATCTCCATGCTGGAAGCCCCTCACACAGCTGAGGAACAGGAAGATGAAGCAGAGAGAGAGAGAGAGAAAGAGAGAGAGAGAGGGGGGGAAGAGGGAGAGATAGGAAGGATAGACAGAGAAACAGGAGAGAGGTAGATAAAGTCAACACAAGGGAGAGAAAATAGAAGCCAGAAATAAGAGAGAGG
>NC_085007.1:10613203-10658203 GCF_963854185.1 Sardina pilchardus | reverse complement strand
TCTTTGTTTGTGTTGCTGCATGTTACTTGATTGCCTGCTTGTTTACAGTATCATGTGTTGTGCACGGCAATAATATCAGTTTTGTATATATACGGTATATATACGGTAATATATACGGTAACGGTATAAATACAGAGCCCTGGGCTGGAAAAAAGCGCACTTTAAGAAAAGTTTTGTACCCTCAGCCTTCACTGCACTTAACAAACTCCGGTGACAATAATCCATCCCCTCTATTCTTTTGTGTTTATGTTGTCTGCACTGTCTGCAGTAATATCAGTTTTGTATATATACGGTAATATATACGGTAACGGTATAAATGCAGTTGTAATAACACAAGTCTGTCTGTTCGGCAGCTGTGTTGGGTGGCGAAGAGAACTTGTGCATGTAAAATATGAATGGAGAAAGTGCAGTAAAATAACAGAAAGTACAGTAAAATAACAGAAGCCGGACACGGGCTGCCTCCAAAAATGTGAGTCTATGGCAGAGAGATGGAGGGAGAGTGTGAGAGACACACAGTGTGAGTGACTGAGAGAGAGAGAGAGAGAGAGAGAGAACAGGGAGAGAGAGGGGGAGAGAGAGAGAGAGAAGGAGAGAAGGAAAGAAGGGAAAAAGGGAAAGAAAAAAATAGTTTTTCTGAGACCATGCGGTAGTGCAGATGTGCCCTTTGAGCCCTCTGAGACCAAAGCATCCTGCGTTAGCAGCAGCTCCAGCCCGAGGAGCAGTGACCGCTCAGTCTGGAGAGCTGCGTGCGCTGCACGTGTATCTGGCCGAACGCAGCGGTCAAGCACACAGTCACACGCATCAAACACAGAGAATATGTGGACACAAGAATGCACACGCAAACTTGCTGCATAGTGGGCACATGCACACAAAAACTGAAAAAAGGACATAGCACCAGTGCACATACACACCCACAACACATATGTATGTGCGCACACGTACACACACACACACACTACACACATACACACACACAACACATATGTTTATACACACATTTACACACACCCACACACACACCCACACACCCACACCCACCCACACACACACACACACACACACACACACACACACACACACACACACACTCACACACACACACACACACACATACACATACAAACACACAGCACAGTACACCACACACATACACATACGTATGGGTATATAGAGACAAACAAAAGCATGCACATGCGTATGTGTACACACGCCACCACTCACCCTTTCAGATAGGTGAAGCCATGAGTGCACACCAGGATGTTGCCATGGGAATCCACCTTCAGAAGGTTCCCATACATGGTGTCATACACCAGCCCACTGGAGATGAACAAGAGAGGGAGGATCATGAGATGAGGAGACATATAGACAACAGATCACCATACCAGATTCCCTTTCCACAGGTGTACTGTATTAATCAAGCACCTTGCAGTCTGCATTGATAATCAAAGTGCTTGATTTTATACACCTGTGGAAAGGGACCTGATGAAACCCATGAATAGACATACAGTATGTAGGGCCTTAGATACAAACTGTGTTATTTTTAGACATTTTTTACATTTTTTTGTACACAACATACAGTAGAATGCAGAATGGAAGAGCACAATAGAAGTGAAGACCACAGACCATAATAATCCCGCCACTCCAAAGCCCAGGAGGGCAACAACACAAAAGGAGGCAGTAAACGATATGGCCTGTGGGACCACCAAGCCCACAAAGTGAAATAGCTACTGATAGCGATCCAACCAAACTCTGTAACATTACGCAAGGAGAACTGATAGTAGAGTAGAGTCTCATCTCGGCAACTAGAGGAGAAAACTTCAACAAATATAAACCAAATGTTTTTGTATTGTTTCTAGAAGGCAGTATGGTGCTAAGTAGCCTACTGCATAGTTTCTATGTAATGAGACCTGGCTCATTAGTGTCTCTCTGAGATCATCTCTCGTTCCCTGCAACAGGGTCTTTAGGAGGACAAGCACGTGCAGGACTCCTTTGTTTGCATAGCACTGCTACAGTGATAAACCAGAGACATCCCTCCAGAGCAAACAACCCATCCCTTAGGATCAGCAAAGTAAAAATAGAACTTTGAGATAAATGACCCTTTAAAACTACAAATAGACAAGGTCATTTTAAAACATTCCCCCTTTGAACTTAGTGACTGATCGACATGTATTATAGGGCTGATTATTGCTATCTATTTGAGCGGATGTGACTGAACATACACACAGGGGGATGGTCAGACATACACACACGTAAAAGTATAAAAGCACCACCAGGGCGGTTCTTGCCTACTATATTTGGACGGCTGGTAGAAAATTGAGGTGAACAACAAATTGGATAAAAATTTACATAAACAGAAAACAAAAAAAATCTGTACTACCTCGAGTTGCTGCAGAAACTCAAGCTAGATAACACTGTTTTTTTTTTTCTTCTTGTACCAACAATGACTTTGAGAAAGAGAAATCTATGTGAAAAATGGCCAGAGTTTTCCTTTTAAGGCATCAGGAGAGGGGTTTACCAAACACACACACACACAGGCCTTCTATGTACCAGCTAGCCATTACACTCAACACCAACTTGTCTACATTCAAACTGGATTTGAGGCTACACAGGCTAAAATTCTTAGACTTTGTTTGAGGTGGGTAAGACACAATTCTCGACGGGCTTAGCCCACTTTGGCCCCTGCTTGGAGCCGGCGCAGAGCACTTCACATACTCACCGGGTGGGAAATTCTGGGTCATATGAGTATCGGAGCAGCTCGTGGGGATAGCCAATGGACACCAGCCGGTCTCTGAGCAGCTCAAAGCCCAGGGCTTCATACTCCGGGGACTTGTACACTGCAATGTGAAACATAAACAAATAAATACACTTGTGCGCACACACATGAACACACATGCAGTGTGTGTGTGTGTGTGTGTGTGTGTGTGTGTGTGTGTGTGTGAACACATCAAAACACACCCACAGACACAGAGAGCAAGAATACATATATGAAGATTTCAGATGCAAAACCGCCTGACCACTTTTCTTCTACATTAGCATTCTTTATCAGGCTCCTTCAAAATGTTGCCTACAAGATGGCGAATCGATATTTCAGACAAAAAAGAGTATTTAACGGGTTCTGAAGTGAAATTACTTGATTAACTATACTGTGTGGAGAGAATTCACTCACCATCGTTATCTATTTTTTTTTACAAAGGTAGCGTTTAGAGGGTTTTGTATCTGAACTCTTCATATTTAGACGGCAAGAGTAAACACGGATATGCACAGTATACAGATGCAGAGTAGTGCACAGTTAATCTATAATAAATATGGCAAAGTACACTGCAGAAGACAATAATACGTAATACAAAGAAGAGACAGAGTTCACATGTACAAAAAATATGTCTGTATAATGTCCCCAAATGCAAACATCAGTGAGATGTGATAGATGAACAACAACATCAATACAAAAACAACAATACGGTCAAAAGAGCTATACTGATTTCAACACTAAAGGGCCTTTCACTACAAGAACTATGACGATAACTATTAACAAATATCAAAAATCAACAATAACAACATGCAGAATGATAATCAGTGACTTTTAAAATGATAAAAAGCTAACAGCCAATCACAGTAACACAAGGTGAGACTTTGCTTATCATTCTTATAGTTACCGCTATAGTTATAGATACCGTTATAGTTATCTTTCTTGGTGTGAAAGGCCCTTTACACTTACATTCATAATGATCATTATAGTGGGGTAATCAATGGGGTAAGAGTATCTAAGATGGAGAAGAGATCTCTGCAGTGAGAATGGTGTAATGGTGTAGCCATGGGGATGGTTGGGGGTAGGTGTTTACTGCTGTGGTGACTTACTGGCCAGGGTGTAATCCATGTCAAAGCCATAGCACTTGATGTTCTCCAGCGTCAGACTGCGGTTGACAAACACCCTGCAATCACACACCAGATTTGGGGGTATTTAGTCTTCAGAGAGTTTAAGAGAGCGTAAATTGGGGGTTAGCAGAATTGCCCTCCTAAAGTGCCTTCATCGAGGGTTTGTATCTTGTTTGGGTATATGTTAGCCTTGTTTCCAGATTCACTGGAGGGAAACGTTAGTGTATTAGATGCCAGACTAGTTCTCAGGGAAATGGAAATGAATGGACAGGCTTGACATGTTGCTGATCAGATCAGAAATGAAGAGGATTGGCTGACGAATTTGTGGATATTTGTGGGTGTCACAACAGCCACAACAACAAAGAAAAGTTACAGTATCTAAGAATTTGCCGGTTTTATTGGTATAGAATCCGTCATGAGTGTGGAGGGGAGGTGGGTCTGGGACACCACACACCACTGTTGAGCCTTCTGGAGGTGTCTGGAGGTGTCGGCCTAAATTAAGGACACACCGATGAAGGAACATGCCTGCTTGACAACCCCAGTGAAATGCTTCCAAAATATCACAATGAATTAAATGCTTCTCTTGTGTAAACCTGAAATTAAAATGCATCTGAATCTATTTTTAAGATACAAGAGTAGAGTATTCGCATAGAGTGTTTTTGTCATTCACTTTCACTCATTGTCCTTTCCACAGCAGCACCCTGTCACTCCCATCACGGCAGACATTTTTAAAAAACATTTTTACCACAAATTAAAAACTTAAAAACAGATTTACAATTAAATAATTTCCTAAACCATACCTGCTTCATAGCCTGACCAAACTTTCTGTTCAGTCAGCAAAATTTTACATGGTGTTTATGCTGTCTCAGCTGGTTTTGAAATGACATTTCTTTTGTCTTTCATAGCAGTTCAGTTCCATTCATGTCAATGTTAACAACACATAGGCAATGGAAACCCTATGTTCCTTCACTGAACATCAGTCAGTTTGATAAGCTACATTTTAATTATTTTAGGCAGCTTCAATTTTGCACCCATAGTCATTCCCTATAATAAAAGTTGAAACCTTTACGCCAACAGGTCTATTAAACACAGCCAAGCATTGAGAACTGTTCAGAAACTACCGACTTACAAAGCAGACTCTGAGAGTTGAGAAGAAGAAGGTTTTCCTCCACGTCTTCACTTACTATCAGCTCCACACACTCACACACATCTCCCCTTATCTTACTTGCAGTCGGTCTGCTAAGACTGGGGGGGGGGGGGGGGGGGGGGGGGGCGTGACACACCCCACTGGAGCCCTTTACACTACAGGTCTGCAGGTTCAGCTGAGGGGATGGGCGTTTGCTTCTAACGCTGGCAAGCCAGACAAGAGGCGCGGCTCTGATGCTCTTGGCTCGAGTGGCTCTCTAGCAGAAGTCACGCATACCGTGTGTAATCAGGGCCTGGGTGACACCGTGACGTGACATCGGCCGGGCTAACCAGCACGTCGACATACGAACAGCACGCATGTCAGCGTTATTGTGCCGTGCAGCATGTGTGTGTGTGTGTCTTAACATGGCACGCCCACACACAGCCTGATGATAAGCTCAGGAGGGTTAATGATGAAGGGGGAGAAAGTTAATCACAATTAAACACACACTGATATCACTGAGCTAATTAAAGAAAAAAATCAGTCCATCCACATGGCAGATAAATGAGCCTGTAGAACATGGTGATTGAATACAAGTAGAGTCACTGAGGAAACACTGTAACTCGGTCATGAGACAACACCATGAATTCATATTATCACCATAATCTTGGCTTCATCTTATCATTCACGTTTGCACCTGGCTATGTTGCCCAACAGTGTGCGATGCCACAGACAGTAATGGCCCTTGTATTGACCAACAGAGTGAGCACTGATCCTGCTACAGTGAGGGGGCTTTCAGCACATCCCTGAGACGACCTTTGGATCCATCAGGAACTGCTGATCGTGCCAGCAGAAGTTGTCAGGGTAACCGTCCTGTGGTTCCCCATGACAACGCCATTATAGAAAAATTATACTACTAAATATGCAAATTAGGGAACAGTGATATTTCTATCCGAATGTACGTATTAGTTACTGCTTGCTTAAGTAATAGGCATAATTCATAAGTCTATTTAGTATTCCATCATTAGAAAATAATAATTCATTACCAATACCATCAGCTCAGCAAGACAGATATCCATCCGTGTAACAAAATATGATTTTAATATATCTCTAGATCATAATTGAGAAACTCTAGCAACGAATAACATTGTGTAATAATGTACAACAGTTTGATATTATGCATCTACGTACTATGTCAATATGATGTAGCTATTTTATACTCAGCATTTACAGTCATGGCAGTGGTAGGCTACATCACACTACCTGGATCACACACACAGTCCACCACAAGCCATATTTATAGGTTGTGGGACTGTCTGACCACACTGTGGACATATAGGAACAATCACTTTCACTAGGCCTATCACAGCGCTCTTGGAGCTCTCACTATCACAGTCACCAACTGCTCCACAATGTTTACAGAGCAGAGCTAACACAGAACTCAGGCTGTCCTGATCCTGACTGCTCAACTGAACCGCACTGGACATATTAATATTTCATGAGCTGTTCAGGGCACCGTGTGTAAATCACTCATACGGCAGGAGGAAATAACGTGTGAACACTACTCCCTGATGTAGGCTATTTAGTGGAATATTGAGGGTAGTTACGTTTCAACTATAATGTCTAGCTCAATTCTCGACATTCCAAAATATACAATTTAGCCCTTTATCGTAAGGATTTCTGTCACTAACTGACTTAACTTTGTGAGTATAATGAAAAGTTTTTTGAAGTTCAGAGGCTAAATTATAGTAGGACCACACACCTAAGTGGACTATTGTTTGTTTATAGCGACAACAATATTCCATTACAGTATGATGAGGTTAGATTAGATTAGATTCAACTTTATTGTCATAGTACAAAGTACAAAGACAACAGATTTACGTTATGATGACCAATAAGCTACAAAGCTACAGGAGCAAACTGAGCATTTTTTTTATGCAACAACATATCGATCGAGTACAGTGCAGTCACCTGTAACCAATGACTCAGTCACTGTCTAATAAAGAATAAAGGTGCTTAAATGGTTCTTTAATTCTCTGGATGGTTCCATGGAGAGTCAAAACTCCATTTGACTCCATTACCATCATTCCTATCATCATTACATCAGGTGAACCGTCAATGGTTCTTTGAAGCACTGAAAAAGGTTCTTCTATGGCATGATCGCTCTGAAGAACCAGTACTGACCCCATTATTTTAACAGTGAAGCAGTGTGGAAGGGAGACATATCTCCTGTTTATAACATATAAGGTGGCCTTTAATAATTCACCGCCGCTCTCGTGTCTCCTTGCTGCTAGTGGGCACAGGTAGATCTGGGGCTCAGGTGAACAGCCTTGCAAACCATGACCGTCCAGCACATTCCATCTCATTACTACACTCTCAAAACAAATGTGTTGGAAACAACACAAATTGTGTTGTCCCTATCTGGACACAGAGCTGTGTTAAAAAACAACACATATTGTGTTACTTTCAACACACATTATGCAAGAAATAACAAAAGCAATGTGTTGGAAACAACAAAAACTGTGTTTTCCCTATATGGACACAGAGATGTGTTGCTTAACACATTCATTTTGAGAGTGTAGGCTGCAGCTCACTCTCAGGTTCACTCACTGGATGGCGACACACGTCAGCTGCAGTGGTGTTGTGTAGAGGGCCATCATAAAGCCAGGAAAAGTTAGGATGATTTGAAGGGCCCTACCAGACCTTAATAAACTCAATTATTACCTAATACTATTTGGGGGCCTAATAGTATATGTAAGTGATAATATCAGAAAATAAGTCCCAACCGGAGCGAACAGGATGATGACAGCGATCCTTCATTTTTTTCTTTTGCAGTAGTCAACCTCTGAACATTGCAAAAGTCCACTCATGTTCATGGAACTTCCTGCAGCATTCTGATGACCCGTTTTATAATCTGACGCTGTCCCTGGTTCTGTCTCGTAATCATCATTGCTGGTGACACCACACAGACAACCATTGCAGTGTTGATTGGTTGATATTTACTTGGTCTGCATTAGGTAGTAGGGTGAGAGTGGACGGTAGCCTATCGCAGGACATGTTCTACGGTCTGTGTCCTTTCACCACAGCCATGAGATTCTGTGGTCCTTAGGCCCCATCTGAAGACAGTCACCACTTCCTACATACTGCAGCTCTCATTCTGTTAAGAGTGCAGTGCACCATCTCTGCCTAATTATCAAGCTAGCACTTCGCATTTACTTTGTTTGCGCATGACTATTACTATATCTAAAAGGAAAATCTAAATGGATCTAAAAATGTCCTTTTACTGACTGAATTATGCCTAATTGCATTCATTTCAAAAGTGATTCATTCTGCAGCAATGAATAACTATAAGTGAATAACTAAGTGACTCATTCAGGAGTTTCAAAAGGAGACAGGCATTTCTAGTTCCCATTTATGAGTCCAAATATAGTATATGCAAAAACAGTCCAAGGAAGGACTCAAAAGGAAAGATTGGAGAAATATAATCTCATCAGAATCAAGTCATCCTCCAGTTGCCAAAATAAGAACCCATTCATATGAACTTCAAAGTGATTCACTCAGTAACAATGAATAACACAGGAGGGTGTCTTGGGAATGTGTGTGTGTGTGTGTGTGTGTGTGTGTGTGTGTGTGTGTGTGTATGTGTGTGTGTGTGTGTGTGTGTGTGTGTGTGTGTGTGTGCAGTGTTGGGAAGGTTACTTTAGAAATGTAATGTGTTACAGTTACAAGTTACTCTGCTTAAAATGTAATACTGTAGTAGTGTAACTATTTGAATTACTTTTTCTGAGTAAAGTAACTAATTACTTTTGATTACTTTTTGATTACTTTTCCGATTTTTGAATGATATATATAGTCCCCAAATCCATGCGAAGATTTCGGCCTTGGTCTACAGGCTGCCGAGCAGTTCTGTACAAGCGCACAAGGCAGCAAGGGCATTCAATACATGAATTAGCATCACATTTTTTGTGAGGATAATATAATGATAATCATAACACGTTTACAGGCAGGCATGTAGGCCTACGCTGATGGTGCTGTAGACATGATAGAGCCTATCAGAAGGTCCCCTATCAAACTATGGCTGTGGAGGGAAACAGTTCTTTTTACATACAATATTATCTGCAAAGTTTTGCTGACAATATTGAGATGTAATTCAAATTGTAATTTTGAAACATTTCAAAAGTACCTGTAATTGAATTACACTCTTTTCTACAGTAACTGTAATATATTACTGTTACATTTATTTTGTAATTAAATTACGTAACTCAATTACATGTAATGCGTTACTCCCCAACACTGTGTGTGTGTGTGTGTGTGTGTGTGTGTGTGTGTGTGTGTGTGTGTGTGTGTGGTTAGATAAGTGTGTCATGGAGCAGGCATTAAACTGAAAGGTCATAGAGTTCATTCGGTCAAACCCAGGGCAAGAGCCTAAGGGCAAGATACTGTAGGCTCAGGTACAGTGAGCTCAAACCCATCACCCATGGTTTGACCCAACTGATCAGGTTTACTGTTGGTCAGACACAGGGTCTAAATGGATCATTCACCCACTACTAGATAATTATATCATTGTCTTAATGCAAAACTAGAGCCCTGAAGATGTAGGCTATAATTGCAAGATTTCTATTGAGAGGATGTGGGCTCATTTTACTAAATTGTGCACTCATTTTACTATATTACAACAAGAGAACACCTTAGTGAAATAAGTACACAATTTCATACAATGAATTTGAGTCAATTTAGCCAAATGATGTATGATTTACCAAAACGAGCGCACCTTTTCCTGATATACAACAAAAAAATAATACAGTAAAAGTCACAATTCAATTACTGCGTGGAGGAATGGTCCTTCACGTTAGCTTTCTGTTTACAATGGGCGAATATTATACCTACCCTTACCAAAACTATTTTGAGAAACACGAAATTCACATCTGTAGGTGTATTAAAAAGAATACATGTCTTACTTGTTAAAATAATGTTTCTTCGCTGAACCCAAATCAGGCAAGACAACTGCCTCAGAGTCCAACTTATTTGGCGTTTCTGGATTATCCATGATCCTATTTGTTTCAGGCGTTAGGCTTCCCATACCGCACGGTGCAACAGAACTTCAAACAGGCAACATTTAAAGGGACAGAATAGCGTCAACCAGCTGAAGGTTGCCGTTTGTAAACAACTACTCCGCTTAGAAGTCGGGTGCGACTGGGCGCGGGTCCGTTGCGTGTACCTATGCACACCCTAGAGTGCGCTGTGTCGTAAGCATGTGCGTAGATTATGTTATCAAGGATGAGCATTCGGACTGTTCAACGTGGGTAGGCTATTCTCACCACGCAGACGGAGTTCCCTATGACAAAAAAACAAAACAAACAACAAAAAAAAACCGCTGCTCTGAATCCTACAGTTATTAGTTATCTATTTATTTTGTGGTTTTGTCTGGTTTCGTTTGTGGGGCTCGCTTGTCCAAACAGTTGTGCAACATGATGAGTTGCAAGCAATCGCTTAATGGGCTTCATAAATGTGTCAGTTCGGTTTATGACATGTTAAAGAAAAGTCAGTTAATTTATGCTTCAGAGATCGATGTCATATCAGTAACACATCCAATAGTATACTGTACAAGGCTCTTTATTTGTGATAATAATAATAATAATAATAATAATACATGTAAATCAGTCATTTTCCATATTTCTATTCTGTTTAAAATTACAATAAAATGTGATTAAAAAACATAATATTATTATGATTAATACACTTTAGCACACATCAATTACACATTTTGGAAAAGGACTGATGGCTCCCTAAATGTAGGCCTATACATTCAATTCAGTGGTACCAAATAACAGTCATCACCCTTCTTAAATATTATGTAGCAGTCAGTCTCTAAGTGTTCACCATTAGATAGATGTGTTAGAGTTTGGTAGACATGCTAAGGTCAGCTTCACTGAGCTTTAGATGTTTATTTCTGTTTCTGATCTCAGCTGTGGGTGAGTCTTTGTCCTCCACAGTGGGCTTATTTTTGCTGTGCATCCGTTGAAACTCTGCAGTGATCTCGAGAGCGGTGCGGTTCTTCGTCTCCGGAACGTTGAACCAGACAAACAGCCCCGTGCCACAGCAGAAGACAAGGAAGATCAGGAAGCAGAAGTACTGTAGATGCTCCTATGGATATGAAGTTATCACAGATATTCACTAGTTACAGTAATGTAGGTGCTCCTATGGATATGAAGTTATCACAGATATTCACTGGTTAATGTAGGTGCTCCGATGGATATGAAGTTATCACAGATATTCACTGGTTAATGTAGGTGCTCCGATGGATATGAAGTTATCACACATATTCACTGGTTAATGTAGGTGCTCCGATGGATATGAAGTTATCACAGATATTCACTAGTTAATGTAGATGCTCCGATGAATATGAAGTTATCATAGATATTCACTAGTTAATGTAGGTGCTCCGATGGATATGAAGTTATCACAGATATTAATGTAGGTGCTCCGATGGATATGAAGTTATCACAGATATTCAGTAGATGCTCCGATGGATATGAAGTTATCACAGATATTCACTAGTTAATGTAGGTGCTCCTATAGATGTGAGGTTATCACAGATATTCACTAGTTAATGTAGGTGCTCCGATGGATATGAAGTTATCACAGATATTCACTATGAAGTTATCACAGATATTCACTAGTTAGTGCAGGTGCTGCTCCTATATATTTGAGTTTATCACACATATTCACTAATTAATGCAGATGGTCCCATACAGTGAGTAAGAGGTGCATTCTCACCACGATGAGGGGGAAGAGCATTCCTATGAGGAACAGGCATATCCAGTTGATGGTGGTGACTATGGTGAATCCTGCCCCCTTGTAGGAGTGAGTGAAGATTTCACCAGGGAGTGGCGCTGTAATGCCAGCTGTTGGAGTTGGGCACAGGGAAACAGCAGATTGCAATTAAATCTGAAACTAAATCAAATAAATGTGCATTTATTATCATATATAACTAACGGACAATGAACTGCACAGTGGAACAGCATATTACACCAGTTGTAGGTTGAAGCTTTATTTACTTAGTTGGCAACATAAACAAAAATGTAAACATAAACAAAAATGGCAACATAAACAAAAATACAAGTATCCTTACAACTGAATTATGACAAATAATAATGAACCATATAGTCTTATTTGTAAATTCTAAATTGTATAACTGACATATATACTCCACATATTCAAGCATTTTGAAAGCACTGGCTTCACAGTTTTAATGCATACTGTTTTAATGCATACTAATCTGAAGACAGTATTTATACTTTTACCAGAGTAAAGCCATGGCTGTAACTGACTGGTTGTTGGTCCTTTATACTGCATGTAATCGGTAGTATCAGGGTGTTTCTCAGCTGTTGCTTACCTGGCCCGCTGGAGAAGAAGAAGATGAAGATGAAGACCAGGACCATGCTGCAGTAGGGCATCCAGGACAAGAGGGTCTTCAGACACAGGTGAAGGAGGGAGGGAGAGAGAGAGAGAGAGAGAGAGAGGGAGAGAGAGAGGAGCGGAGGGAAGAAGATGAGGATGAGGAACATTCAAAACATGAACTGTGCCACCAGATGGATAGTCAGGAGGAAAAGACTAGCTTCTGTGTGTGTGTGTGTGTGTGTGTGTGCGCGTGCGTGCGTGCGTGCGTGTGTGTGTGTGTGTGTGTGTGTGTGTGTGTGTGAGTCTGACCTGCAGGTATAGTGTGAGCGTGAGGAGGCCCTGGGCGACGGTCATTCCAAAGAAACCGCGGAGTAGCAGCACCCTCCTCCCCGTGCTTTCAATCAGCAGCACCTGGGACAGAGGTGTGTTACATGGACACCTTTAATCGGCTCAATCGGAATAAAATTGGCACATACGATCGGAATTGATCTACTGATCCGATCACATTTTTAATCGGAATGATGGGTGGGTGGCGTATTTTGTTTTTATTCTGATTTGACAATCATGTACATTGTCAATGTACATTTTACAGGTCAATTGGGTAGCCTGCTGTGGCTTCCTTGAGCTATAGCTGAGCAGCGACAGCTATTCTGAACCAAGATTCTAGCCCCTGTAAATACCTTAATAGCATGTACAACGGAATGTAATTGTCATTACAAAAAACTGTCCATGAAAACAGGGCTAGAGAAACATCCATTGTTATCATGATTATTAGCCTATCATTCACCAAATACCTCCTTGAGGGTTTTCATTTTTGAGAACCTTGCAGGAGAGGAGTAGAAGTAGGAGGAGAAGGAGAAGGAGGAGGAGGAGGAGGAAGAGAAAGCGGAGGAAGAGGAGGAGGAGGAAGAGGAGACTCACACAGGTGATGGAGGTGGCAATCTCACACAGGCCGGTCCCGAGAGCTGCATACCGCAGCTGGTTGGATGGTATCCCTGCAGCACTGAACACATCATATGAGTACAGGTACACCTGAATACACACACACACACACACACACACACACACACACACACACACACACACACACACACACACACACACACACACACACACACACACACACACACACACACACACATATATAAAATATGAATACATATACAACACAAACACACGCAGTACACCCCATACAAATACATAATAGTACTCCTACCAATTTACCTACGGCCCATACACATACACACATGTGCATGAATACAAACAAGTATACTCCACATATACTGTGCACATATACGCAGTGTCATAGGCTACTGGTAAGGTATGAGACAAATACACAAACATCCAATCTAAGAATATTTATAATAGGTCTACACCTAAACAAAAAATTACAAACATGAATATAAGATCTGATCACTGATATCAAAGTATTATTATGGTTAATAACAGACCATTACATGTCTTCACAAAGCAATCAGAACCAAATATTCAGAAGATAAGTGTGTTATACAAGTAATAAGTGTTTTGTTTATATAGCACATGTTTATGCACCAAAGGGCTCCACACAGACATCAAGACATAAACAAACAATGAACGAATAAACAAATAATTAAGTGATGGGTCATTCCACGTCAAATCAACCAGAGCGCACGCACTTACGTCTCAAAAAAATCTGAAAAAAATACGAGAATATAAATATGAGATCCAAATGTATTTTTCAAACTTGTGAGGTCTGCTGTTCCGTTCCTGATGGATTCTCTTTTCTCTTCATTGCTTTTTCGGAGAGTGTTTCTACTTATCTCAATAAGAAAAAAAAACCCAAGAGCCTATGTTGAGTAACAATGTGTCTTCTGAAGGCCTAAACAGAGCCCAGCCAAGAACTCCAATAAAATTTGGATCAACTTTGAGGGACTGCTATGACCATGCAGGATCATCCAGACTGCTCGTGGTGATTTTAATGCATGCTATTCCTATTTATGCACCAGACTGCAAGATTTGAGCCTCCTACAAATTCTAGTTCTTGAGCAATGAGCTTGTGAACTTTGACAAAAAAAAGAGGCACAACAAATTTGACACCTCCCTCCCCCCGTAAAACTGGCTGTTACTTGAAAAGTATTGATCTTAGCACAAAAACATTTTACAGAGTGTCTCCTGGGTAACATAGGCACGCATGGTATTTTTTTCAGATTTTTTTGAGACGCAAGTGCGTGCGCTCTGGTTGATTTGACGTGGAATGACTCTGATGTGATAATAGCTATGATATAAATGCTTTATATAAATAAACAAAGGAGAGCCTCACAGCGTTGATGCCACACAGCTGCAGCGTAGTGGAGGTGACGATGATGGTGAGGACCTGCCAGCGTAGAGACGGCTCCGTCAGCAGATCCTTCACCCCCCGCATGCGGACCCCTCTCAAGGCAGCACCCTCCGCCAGCATGTCCTCCACCTCAGAGCTGTGGTCCTCACCTCCACCACCCCACAGACGCCGAATGGCTGGAGGAGAGGGGGAGAGAGAGAGAGAGAGAGAGAGAGAGAGACAGAGAGTGCAGGAGAAATGTAGGGGTTGATATGGATATGGAGTGTAGAGGACAGAGGGAAGAATAGAAAGATCTCAAAATTTACCTAACCCCCCCCCCCCCCAAAAAAAAAAAAAAAAACACCAGGTGTGTATAAATGTGCAACATCATTCTTTGAGAACAGTTCCCTGCATATGTGTGCGTGATCACATTTTGAGGCCGGTATGTGCTATGGTTAGAAGAAGTGGAATTACAGTAACAGCATGCCTCTGTCTACTGTCAGTTTATTTATTATTAACAGAGTACTGCACGTGTGAGCGTGCATGTGCCTGTGTGTGTGTGTGTGTGTGTGTGTGTGTGTGTGTGTGTGTGTGTGTGTGTCTGTGTGTCTGTATGTGTGTGTGTGTGTGTGTGTGTGTGTATGTGTGTGTCTGTGTGTGTGTGTGTGTGTGTGTGTGTGTGTGTGTGTGTGTCTGTGTGTCTGTATGTGTGTGTGTGTGTGTGTGTGTATGTGTGTGCGCGCGCGTGCATGCTTGTGTGTTAGAGTCACCGTTGTCGCAGGCCTTGCGATCTCCCCTTATCAGCAGCAGGTATCGGGGCGACTCTGGCAGCAGCGGAAGAGTCAGCAGCTGCAGCAGCCCAGTGAAGCCACTGAAACCCAGCAGCCAGGGCCAGCGGTCCTCAGTACCCAGTAGCTCACTAATACACACACACACACACACACACACACACACACACACACACACACACACACACACACACACACTGTTAGGATCTTTTGTAGATAGTTTTGGCCATGTTTTTGATGGAGCAGATGAGAGAAGAAGAGGCGAACAGAGGAGAAGAGAGGAGAGGAGATGAGAGGAGGGAAGAGAGGAGATGAGAGGAGAGGAGAGGAGAGGAGAGGAGAAATGAGAGAAGGGAAGAGAGGAGATGAGAGGAGAGGAGAGGAGAGGAGAAATGAGAGAAGGGAAGAGAGAAGAGGAGATGAGATGAGAGGAGAGGAGAGAAGAGGAGAGGAGAAATGAGAGAAGGGAAGAGAGGAGAGGAGAGGAGAGGAGAAATGAGAGAAGGGAAGAGAGGAGAGGAGAGGAGAGGAGAGGAGAGGAGAGGAGAGGAGAGGAGAAATGAGAGAAGGGAAGAGAGGAGAGCAGAGGAGAGGAGAGGAGAGGAGAGGACAGAGAACCTGAGGCCCAGCAGCTGTCCAGTGAACTTCCCCATGGAGACAAACGTGGTGACGGTCACGCCCAGCATCCCTCGTAGCCTCTTGGGAGAGCACTCCAGAAGGTACATGGTGTGAGTTGTCAGGCTGATGCCTGCAGAAAGCATACATGTTTTCAGAGGTTAAAGGTCACAGTCTCCAAGGGTCAGTGTTATAGAAGGAGCTTTCAGCTAGACTGATGATCCAATTGTATACTGAGTAATGTCCAGCAAGCACACACATCCAAGAGGTCCGATCTGGGTGCAGGACCAAAACAAAATTAGTAACTATAAAAAGTCCACACACACCAATCACCAACAAATAGCTTGGGAGCGATTGGTGCACAGACTTGTCTTTATAGTGACTCCAATTGTAGGCTGTGTCACTGAATAAAATCCCCTCTTCCTATGTCAGGAGAAGATAATGATAGTGATCCATGGATTAAAAGGACATCAAAACCTTTGAACATTAAAAAAACAGCTGGTAGAAATATACAAGGATGAGGATAGAATGTGGATAGAGTAGACAGAATGATTGATATTTTATCCAACAATTTCAGTGGCATATACTTTGTAGTCTTAAACTATTGAATCCTCCTTCTCAATTTCAGCATGAGGAAATCTTATGAAAGTCATGAAAGTCATGAATGTCTCCACAATAGGTAGACATACACAAGTGCACAAGTAGGTGTAAGTAGGTGTATATAGTACCTACAGTACATGTACCGGTACATACAGTAGTGCCAATATTGAACACTTGTCTCACCTGCGTTTAACCCATACAGGAATCTTCCCACCAGGATCATCTCAAACGACCCAGCAGTTTTACTGAGCAGCATCAGCAGGGCCCCACTGATGGCCAGCAGGTTGTTCAGCAGCAGACATCTCTTCCTGGAGATATGCATGATGGGAAAGGTAAACACGTGAGCGCACATCCAAAATATGTTTTTACAGGTGCCAGACAAAACGTGTCAAAGAGAGGAAATGGTCTGCAGACTGTATATTGGGCAGTTGGGCACCAATAAATACTATATTTACTCTATCAAGGCAACGTTTCGATCTCAACAGACATGGTAAGGTAAACACAGCCACACATACACTGAGTGAGGTGCTGCTTTTAACGCTCTCAGCAATGGCAACAATTAGGAAGGTTAGATTGCCAAGATCGTTGCACCAACAACAACAAAAATAGAATCACCTATATTGGATTAGCTTCAGTACATCCATCAATGTACATCTCAATGCTGTTGGAGGTTAAAGTGAGATTAAATATTTTGGATGCCCTGCAATTGCTCTTATTTATTCACTGCCAAAACACACCAAGTCCGATTTTTGCATGCACAATTTCACATCAAACAAAACTGTTCCTAAAGCTTTTTTCATCGCAACAGACTTTGTCCTTGGTGTATACAGACTATTAAATGTGTTTAATTGCCTGCATAATTTTGCGAATATTTTGTCCGTGTACAGGCCTTTGATTGCCACTGAAATCCTGGATCACTGGATGAATCGTTTTACCTCCCATAGGCGTTCGCCAGTCGTGCAGCGCACAGCGAGGCCAGCAGACCCCCGATGCAGAAGATGGACACGATGAAGGACCAGATGAGGGAGAGCTGCCAAGGCTCCAACGGGAGTCCGTACCGGTCAACACACGTGCGGTTCACCAGCTCCTTAATGAACTGGACACCGGGACAGTGTATGCGTCACACAAAAAATAAATAGTAAATGGTGAAAGGTCTGGATTTATAATGTGCATTTCTTCTCCTTTGAACACTCAAAGAACTTCCCAGTTTCATGCCTTACAAGTTACATTCACCAAATCACACACATAAACTCGTACACTGATGGCAGACACTGCCTTGCAAGGCGGCAACCTGAACTGTACATCAGGAGCACTTTGGGGTTAAGCATCTTGTTCAAGAACACTTCTTCAGGGTCAGGACTCAGGAGTCGTCATCAGACTCAAACTGGCCGCCATCTGGGTTGCTGAACGACTATGCCACCTCCTAAGCCGCCATCGCTAAATCAGCCAAGTGGCCTGCTATCTTTACCCTAGTTTATCAAGACAGAAAGGAACTTCCCAAAAAGTAGTGTGCTTCACGCCAAAGACCACATGCAAATTTCACTAGACTATATCTATAGACACAATCCGTAATGGTGTTAACATTGTTCAATATCTGGATTCAGTGTATCTTAAGAAGAATGTGTACTTCGCCCGAACATAAGCAAGGGGAACCTGCTCTGTCATGAGAAGAAAAGCTGTTTCCAAATGATCCACATTTTCAATGTGACTAGGAACATGTGGAAGACCATATTTATTCACTTTAATCCCATTTCAGATTTCATCAAAAGAAAGATGAAAAGATCTGACTCACATACTCACAGTAGACGGTGAGGTCAACACTGAGATCTGAAGACCATACTGGAAGGTCCCGCCGATACCCGTGATGAAGATAGCAGCAATAAGCAGAGGACTCTGCAGCTGCCAACAGCAAGAAAAGCAAACAGCTAAACAACGCAAAGTTGTTTAAACAAATGGTCATTGGCATTCATGGGTGAAAAGAATGGACACCTACCAGTAACCCCAGGGCACACAACATGTTTGAAGTAACCACACCTGACTTGTTTCTTGTTTCTCACTTGTGTCTTAGTGTTCTCTCTCCCTCTCCCTCTCAAGATCTATGAGTGACTGGGCATGTCTTTGTTCCAGAAAAATGCAGGTCCAAATATCTAACCAGCAGGTGTAAGTGTAACTTCTCAAATCTAAAATAGGCTAAAGAGAAGGAACAGACAGTGACAACAGGAACAGTAGAAAAGAAAAGAAACGTTTAACCCCAATCACTGAACCATGTAGTGCATGAGGACTCCTACTGAATATCACACAAGTGCACACACCACACACTTACTCATACACAAACACAGCAACGAGCAACCTATTTTAAAGCATTGTAGTCAGGGGGCAATTCTGAAAAGGGACTCCGTTAAGACTTTTGTGGACATGTTTGGATGCAAGCTTACAACTTTTTTTAGTTAGGAGGGACCCATAAGTTCTAGGGTGGTTGTCTAGGGTGGTTGTCTTTTTGTGATTTCGTGCCAATTTTCAGGTTACCTGAAACATGCCCACAATACATGCTAAATATCTCCACAACCACAAGGACCCTATACACCCCTGTTTGCAGAATTGTCAGAATCAAACTGACTTGTACAGTGTAAGAGAAAATAGATAGAAGTAAAAATCAATCTACACCTAAAGAAGTCAATTTCTGTCAGAACCACTTAAGTCAAAAATACCCCCCAACATTTTTTTTTTTTTTAAACAAATTTTATTCTGTATTTGGCAGTATGGATCTGTTCAGAGGAAGTTCCCCGTCTTTCCCTGAGTTCCATGGAAAGCCAAAACAGGGAAGAGTAGCACCCTCAGGGGACTATCCTCCCAGTTTAAAGGCGTATTCACACCTGCCTTGTTTAGTTCGATTAAAACAAGCAGACCGAGACCCAGCTGAGGAGGTGGTCTCGGAGCGGTTCCTATCGAACTCTGGTGCGGTTCCTTTATGGTGTGAAAGCAGCCCGACCTCGATCCGACCCAGTTGCAGAAATTTTTTGGATTTGACGAGCTCCCGTAGCCTAGTTTTCGCGCATTATGGGAAATGTAGGATAGCTCAGTGACACACAGCAGCTGTACCAGAGACACCATGCATTTCAATGGGGATTTTTCCAGTGCAGTGTCTCCTCATATAAGTGTCTCTGGGGAAGGCTCCGCCCCCCTGCCGTCATTCCGGCAGGATCTGCAAGGGTCTGCACATACAGTGACCTGGACTGAGGACAGGGGCCTATGCCAAAGACTCTCATCGCTGCTTATGTCTTTTTTAAATCCTTTGATGGATTAAAACATGTTACCTTTCATCATGCCTGTCCACAAGTCTTTCTGATAGAACTGGATTTTTACTTTGAGAATGGGCTTTTTCCATATATTACAACAAAAAAGTAGCATTTACCTGTAGCCTACCCATAATTCTCAGGAGGAGTCTCTAGCTTACTCCCACAGTGCAATGCATGAACCACAAAGATGTAAAACAAAAATATGGACATTTACCCCCTATTCCTATTTTTAAGTTGATGCAGCAATCAATGTTTATTGTAGTAACAAAACACGGAACAGACAGACAGGAGGACACAGATAGACACAGATAGACACAGATAGATATGTTGATGTATCTACAGTATACAGTATATGTAAAAGTGAAGATGAAATAAATGAAAGCTGGAACTTATTATATATGGGCACATAAAAGCAACATTAAACACAAAGGACATGAACAAAGCTAAAAAAAAAACATAGAGGTAGTTCATCCCTTCCACTTTGTTTGTTCTCAGTGTTTGAAACCTGGACTGCCTGCAGAGACCAGAGCTTTCCTTACAGTGTATTCATTGAATGAGTAGCTAGCAGGTCGAGAGGAGAAGATTACTGAAAGTGACAAAAATAATGATGGGCTTAAAATCGTGTAGACGTAAACACAAGTCACATATTTGCAGACGATACTGATTTGAAGTTTAGATTTCAGTGCACTGTTTCTTTTTAAGTAATAATGACAATGGGTCAACAATACTGATCCAACGAGGAAATAAGAACAGGCATAAGCATTGCAGCATAAGTGGCGATCAGACAGAGCACGGTTTTGTAGTGCACCTTTTTCATATTAGCAGTGAGCGTTTTGCACACTGCTTATGCGCCCAGAGCCCCTGGCGTTTGGTGCGCCTGTTGCACCTGCAGCGTTTCGTAAGAGGCACCCTGAGTGCCACGGATTGAAAAAAGTTCAACCCAAAGCAGAAAAGTGCCCGAAATGTGTGCTGTCTGATCGACCCCTAAGAAGTGTCTAGATGAGGTCAAAGGCTAGGTGCACTCTTCATCCCTCAAAGCTGGTTGGTCGGTTGGTGCCGATACCGAGTTCTCTAAGAATGCTGTCTCTGCTGTTGGTGTGGCCTCTTCAGTGGGTTTGGTCTGGGGCGAGGTTCTGCGGTGTATCCTCCGATACTCTGCATCGATTTCTAGCACCGTGCGGTTCCTGGTCTCAGGAACGTTGAACCATATGAACAGTCCCGCGCCAAAACAGAAGGCGAGGAAGATGAGGAAGCAGAGGTAGCCCATGTTGTCCTGTATACATGAGGTTTAATTGGTTAATCAGGTTGTTAATGCTACTACTGCAGTCCTAACAGTACTGGATATCTCCTAGACATCTTGAGGTCAAATGACCAGTTTGAAACCATCACAATCGTAGTGATTCTTTAAAAATAATAAACAAAATGACTTCTTGATTGCTACACAAAAAATATAGGGCAAAAGACAAGAGGAAATCTCAGAAGAGATTGTTTTCTGTTTAGACAGGACTGCATGATACATAGTAAACAGGACAAATGTATATAATCTATTGTAATATATCTAATACTATACTAAAGGATAGTAGTTAATCCTCAGTGCATGTCTGTCATTTCCTTAACAGATATAAAACTGTTGAAGAGGCGGATGAGGAGGAGGTGGAGGATGAACATGAGGAAGATTACGATGATGAAGATGATGAGGAAGGTGAGGCTCAGAGGAGCTCACAAACATAATATGAGTGGAAGAGGATTATGAGGAAGATCACACACTTACCACCATGAACGGGAACAGCATGCCCACGAGGAAGAGGCATGTCCACATCATGGTGCCATTGACAGTGTACGCAGCTGCTTTAAAGGACTGATTGAAGATGTCACCAGGAAGTGACGCTGTTGTGGCACCTGTTACAGGACCACGGAGACAGCAGATTAAAACTAGAAAAGCACTCAGAGAGCGCAGCTACCTCCGCATGCATTGTTCTTCCTAGGTTGTCTTGTCATACATTTGAACCTAAACTATTCAAATCGCCACCACGTGGCCATTCCATGCCATTACACCACTAGGCTAAATACATAAACGCCGACGGATGTCAGACCTTCCCTGAAAATCTCATCGAAATCCATCCATCACTTTTTGAGTTATCTTGCTAACAAACAGACAGACAGACAGACAAACAAACAAACAAACAGACAGACAAACGCCGGCCGGTCCCCAATGAAAACATGTGAAACATGTGTAAATGAAACAAATCCACATATAAACAGCATGTATGGACTTTGTCGAAATCTAGCAAGTGAACTTGGTAACAATATCCAGCTAGCACAGACAAAAACGCTGAATTTTATATGAATATAAAAAGTGCCATAAACTTGTCATAACACCACTTGCCACTGGCTAAAGCTAGCTTTCCAACTGATGCAATTTAGACATCTGTGGCCTCATTCTGACTAATCAAATTTGAGAAGGGACTGGATCTTACAACACAGTGTCAGCAATAATAAAAGAGAGGTCAGTCCACCCAGTCGTATATGACTTCATATAAAAAAGTTAACTACGCAAGGCCTGGTGGGACATTAAAGGTTTTTTTTTAAATCATTCTTGTCACTTATTGTCATATTTTCAATCTCTTTAGTGTTGTTTGGAGGACAAAGGTCAACTATAACCAAAGATTATAGAGAGGAGAGCTCTAGACTTTTAACTAGTAGTAGTAGAATCAGTTTTGGGCAACATACTGTATTTGATTCTGTATAACGAACAGTTTCATCATGCATTGGTCACAAATATGCAACTAGACAAACAGATGTGGCCCATACCCCATACCATAGGAAACAAATGGCCTGCTGTGACTGAACAGCTTCTGAGCCTGTGATACTGTATGTGACCCCCTTACTTGGTCCGCTGCAGAAGAGTATGATGAAGATGAAGATGAGGATGATACTACAGTAGGACATCCAGGGCACTTGGCTCTTCAGACGGAGAGGCGAGGGAGAGAGGGAGAGAGGGAGTCATTTCTTAAAGTGAAGTACAGTAACCATATGGAGTTAATAAACGGAGGATCTGGCTACTTTTCTGTTTACACAGCATATCTACAGTAATTCCCCGCATATAAGCCGCATTGTGTATAAGCCGCAGGACAGTGTTTTATGCAAGTTAAAAGAAACAAAACCATATTAACACCATATTAAGTGCCCCCCTGTATTAACCTCATATAGCTGAAGAAATGTTGCAAAATCAATGTATAAGCCGCGGCTAATAGTCGGGAAATTACGGTAATGTGTGCGTTAGAGGCTGACCTGAAGGTATAGTGTGATTGTGAGGAGGACTAGGACACCAGCCATGATGAGGTATCCAAAGGACAGCAGTATCTTTTTCCCAACATTCTCAATCACCAGACTCTGATCCAGCAAAACAAACAACATAATACAACATCACCTTTCTTGCCATCTTTTCTTCTCGTTATACTGGACTTATGGACTTAACAGTTGATGCAGCTTTCTCTTAGCCTTGCTCTGCCACCCTAGATTTTTCGTTCAGGGAGATCTAGTCTGAAACAGTAGCTCATAATAGTTTCCCTCAGACAAGAAAAATGTGATAAACAGAGGCAGCAACACCTGCAAATGTAAAAAAATGCAGTTGGAAAAATGCAAACATTTATTTACAGCACATAGACAGCAAAGACCTACAGTATGTACTGTATATTGTTGCATGACTGTTGGTGCTGTTTATTGTCAGTTTGTACAGTTTAGGCGAAGTAGGAAGTAGCCTAATGTTAGGAATCTCTGATCAATGTGATTGGTAAGGCTGGACCAATGATTTCAAAGTTAGTGCCTGTCGCAATGCAAGTGCTACAAACGTTTCCCAATTGAGAGTTACAATTGAGAGTCTATTCACTATTCCACATACTGTATTTTCAGGCTACCTTTCTATCGCATCCTTTCCTGATTACTTCCCTTCTAGTGACATTGTTGTGATAGAGTACTACTGTATGACTATTGCTCTACTAAATGTTGACTTCAAAACTTTCTTGTAGGAAAAAACTTCGGGACAAGGCACAAACATGTTTGTTTATGCAGTTGAAAGAGTCTGTAATCAATGGAACTGGCTACACCAGATGTGAATGCCTGTACATTTGAAAAATATTAAATTCTTAAACTCTGTCTTCAGTCTTTTTTGACGCTCCACAAACACAGCAGTTCAATTGTGCATGCAGTGGAGCTGGCAGTAAGAGGGTAAGGTGTGACAGATGGAAAGAGGTCGCTTTACAGAAGTCAAAGTAAAACAGAAAAAAAACGTACACTGGACTTACACTGATGGTGCCGGCTAGAAGCTCACACAGACCAGTCCCAAGTGCAATGTAAGGCTGGTCACTGTCGTTAATTCCAGCTTTCTTAAACAGGTCTCTCCCGTAGAAAAACACCTGTACAGACACACATACACATGCACACACACATCAAATGAATATACTGTACATATAGTGTGTTCAGTCTTTGCTATTCCATACATTTATGAAGACCTGCTTTGTAATAGAGACTAGTTTGCTTTTGTATTATGCAACTTACATACAGTATCACAAACAAAGAAAAAATGAAATAGTTGAATTTCAAGTCAAAGTAAAGTCTGTGCTTTGCTATGCTCTTTAGATTGGCATAGCTATTGCACACTCTTTACATTTACACAGCTAGCAGCAACAACACCATAACTCTGCTTTACACAACTCAACTGTCAGATCTGGCCGGTCTGGTAGAAGCTTGATTGTTATAATCAGAATGATAATAACATGTTTACAGATAAGATAAACCTTTTGATTCCACACTGTGGGAAATTAACTTGGCTACAACAGCCAACAGCCAGCAATACAAGAAAAGAAGCTACAGCAAAATACAATAACATAAATAAATAAAAAATAGTCTATAGTGTACACAGCACTAGATAGGAGGGGCTTACAGCGTTGATGCCACACAGCTGGATAGTGGCTGCTGTGATGAAGACCGTGAGGAGCTGCCAGCGGACAGACGGCTCGGTCAGCAGCTCCTTCACCCCCCGCACACGAACCCCTTTCTGGGCAGCCCCCTCAGCCAACATGTCCTCCATCTCAGAGCTGTGGTCCTGATCACGACCCCACAAACGTTCCATGGCTAGATGGAGAGAGGGGGTGGGGGGGGGGGGGGGGGGGTAGAAAGAGAAAGGTTACAATAGAGAGAAAAACAAATTGAATTGTATAGATCTCACAACAGATCTCAAAATGACGCCCCCTTCCCCTCCTCAATAAATGAATGACAAACTAGAATATGTGTGGCTTGTTTAACTTGGGTCCATTTACTATATCTAGACCTACTTTTAGAATTTGCATGAACTTCTAAAATACTTCTGAATATAATTTCAGGTCATATTTTTGCATAAGTATAGGCCTAGAATAGCATAAAGGTCTCACAAACGCCAATCACCACTCTTTGTAAAAATGAAGGTAGCTGGTCTTGTAGACAATATTTGATTTAACAAGCATAGGTTGCTACTTCAGTTGTTGATACAGCTGTTGCCAAGACTGTGCTTGTTGTTGCATACTCCTAGAGGCTGTTCCATAGGAACAACACAATAAAACATGGTGACAAATAGAACAGTTCATTCCACTGTGTGTGCTGATTGTCACCTACCTGGAGGAGCGATGGGGAGTGTGTACAGTATATTATGCTTACACTGTAAGTTTTTTTAACAGGAAGTACTATGCTTATTCTATATTTTCGTGGGAGCAAATCACCTTTCTCGCAGGCCTGGCGATCCTCCTTCATCAGCAGCAGGTATCGGGGCGACTCTGGCAGCAGTGGCAGAGTCAGCAGCTGCAGCAGCCCAGTGACACCTCCGAAACCCAGCAACCAGGGCCAGCCATTCTCAGTACCCAGTAGCTCACTATAACAAACAAACAAACAAACAAACAAACAAACAAACAAACAAACAAACCATTCATTCAGATCCAATAAGCAATCCTCAGTATGCCGTAGCTCATTAGAACAAGCTAACAAACAAACAATTACTTGAGACCAAACAAGCCCAACTTGAGACTCAATCCTCAGTGCCCAAGACCAATTGCATACATCTATGCTTCACACGTACATTACATGTATGTACATGTATGTTATTTTGTGTTGGGGGCCTTCTGGATGTTATGTTTTGAAACCTTGTGGAGATGATGTTGTGATATTCCAGGGGGATGTGTTGTGTTAGAAATTACAAACCTAAGGCCCAGGAGCTGACCAGTGAACTTCCCAATGGAGATGTACAAGGATATGGTCACACCAACCATAGTCCTTACCCTCTTAGGGGAGCACTCGATCAGGTACATGCTGTGGATCAACAGGCCCATGCCTACAAAACCCACACCGAAGAGGTTTAACCAAACCAAAAGATTAAGGTCACAATGAGCCATACTTTTTCACATTTATGTAAAACATTTACATAAAACATAAACCAAACATGCTTGAACATTTAAAATGAACAAAGTCTAAATCTTATTTCCAAAAGCATTCACCTTAATTAGCTTTTTAGCTAATTTATGGTGTATGTAACAGGATACAAGAAAAAACAGTGATAGGTACTAGTTGCTAAAAAGATTAAGATACATTTAAGTCTGATGAAAATCATCAACATACTCTTAACCATTATGCCTAGCTAAGAATAGTTTGATTGTGAGATGTTTGATCCTTTATTAGAGAACTCTGTTCATTGCATTGGGGAAATCAACCATGTCCTCAACACATACTGTATCTCACCTGCGTTAATCCCATAAACGAATCTTCCCGCCAAGATCATCTCAAACGCCTGGGCTGTTTTACTGAGGCCCATCAGGAGGGCTCCAAAGATGGCCAACAGGTTGTTCAGCTGCAAAGATCTTTTCCTGGAGGGACGCATGATGGGACAAAACCACAATTTCATGCCTAGGAAGACACACAGATGGAATGGGGGTATTTTGACCAGTGGAGGAATAGCGGAGCTCCCCCTAGTGGAAATGGCCATGGCCTAAGCCTGTCCAGTGTGGACCACAACTGATTATGCAATTTAGTGCACAATTGGTTAGCATGTTGAGGTAGTGAAACTTCAGAGAGCGAGAGGGAGAGAGATTCTGCAGGCAAGTCCTGAGACTGCTATGCTACCATTGTGTAATGTTCTGTGTCTTCTACCGCTTCTGCCACTGTTAGAATGATCATAACCTTAATGTATGCCCAGCCCTGCAGTCTTCCCATTGGCTAAGTTAACGGTAATCAAAAAATAAAAGGTCACATAGGAAGCCTATTGATTTTTCACTCTATATGGGGCAATGATTCAAAATATAAATCAAAACATAAGTATAAAGTGATCATAGTGTATGCTACTGTAGTGTAGATGACAAATCTCTCAGTGCAATGTAGTGCTTTTGGTGGTGGTCACAGTGTCTTACCTCCCATATTTATTCGCAAGCCTTCCAGCAACCAGAGACCCCATCAGACCACCGATGCAATAGATGGAGACTATGAAAGACCAGATTAGAGAGAGCTGACTGTGCTCCAAGACCAGGCCGTAGCGCTCCGTATACGTGTGATTCACCATCTCCTTAATGAACTGGAAGGTATAATCATTAATGGTCACAGAGTGAGCTGGATCAAGCTTGTATGAGTTACTGTACCAGCAGTCGTTCAGGTAGTTAACACATATTGCAAGGTCTACTGTAGGTCTATCAAACTGAAAGAAGTTTAGGACATTTCTGATCATGGTCTAAATAATGTTGCATATTAATGTAGTCCTTCTCATTTCATCCAAATGAATCCCACATTATATTCTTTGTGAGTTGCATTTATTGCTGCAATAACAAAACCCTAGAGGTAGGCTACTGTACCTTTATTGTACTTTGTTGTAAGTTGTTTTGGATAAAAGCATCAGCTAAATGACTAAAAGTAATTGCAAATGGTACTCACCACAGATGGTGCGTTCAATATAGAGATCTGAATGCCATACTGGAAGGCCCCACCAATGCCGGATATTAAAATGGCCGCAATGAGCTTTGGATTTTGCGCCTGCCAGTATAGATCAAAGCAAACAGCAATACAGCATGCCATGGTCAATGATTGTCTCATAAACAAAATAATAAAGTATGTAAGACTGTGTAATATATGACAATGGTATAGAATATGAAACCAGCAAATGTCTAACACCTCTCGAAGGGATTCATGCTCAATAGGATCATAACCCTCAAAAAATTATTTCCATGAATGACACCTACCAGTATTTGCAGGACCCAGCACGCCATGTTGAAGGCCAAACATGTGTCTCGATTGCGGAGTTTGGCTTTGAAGTCCAAATATTCAGTAGAACTGAAGGATTAGCAATGTTCAAGGGATGACTGGAGAAGGCATAACTTGTATTGGAATTCTTGCCTGTAAATGTAACACTAGGGCTTCCATAGGCTACATTTTAACATGCATCTTTTCTGTATTTCATAAATTCAAGCGCATGTGCCTTACTACTTTCCCAACTTCTCCTAAATGAAACAAGTGCCTCAATCATTTTGTTAGTGACAATTGCAATGAACTGAAACATGTGAACCTGCTGACTATGATGAACACTGTTCAAGATTGTGCCACAAAGTGGCTTGCCAGTATTTGTCTTAACAATTGTAAAAACATTGTAACTGTTGTCTGATGCAGTGTATGTGACCTTTAATATGATATACTTTATTTGTATGTCAGTCATTGCCATGGACATAGATGATGCTTAAATATGACAGGTCGTGATAGACATAATTCTAGCGGTAAATCCAAATAGGCTATTTGAAGTATGGATTCACTTAATTTGAGACAAAATGGGACACTCCCAGTGTGCAGTGTTCACTGAATTGCTGGCACATGAGAGAAAATGCCAAAAGGAAATAAGGCTCCACTGTCAAAGAAGACTACTTTGAACGGTGCATCCGAGAGTTGAAGACTTCACTTTACAAATGGAATGCCTAACATCAGATGCAAATATCCTAGGCCCACAGACACTTTGAGTAGTAGCCTACAGCTTTTGAAGCTCGCGTGGCTTATCGCTTGTCAATCCAAAAAGAGTTTAGATCAGTTCATAACGAACAACATACAGTATTTACCTTCATTCTTGCACAGCTTTTCCCCGTGAAGTTTAGCTTTTGGTTCGACACAGAAAACAAAACAAAACAAAAATAAACTGAGGGGATAGTTAACACATGTCTCCTTGTAGCAATGTGGTAAGGCGCAAGATGCAGGCGCGCAACAAAACGTCTTAATGATCACTTTCGCTTTGTGAACGGCCTTTCTTCTACATTCATTTACGATCGCTAGGCTACATTGTTGACAAAAGGCGTTGGCTATAGACATTTTCCAGTGTGCAGTGCAGGATAGGCATACTCCTTTATCACTAAACAGTTTTAGGAAATAAACTCTGATAATCGTCGTTTCGCTCCACTTCTAACCACTCCCTTCTGTACAGTAGGCCTAGATGTCGCTTCCTCCCTCTGATTATCCAGGCGTGCGGCTGAAGAGACGCATTTACAGTAGCCTATGTGATCATGGATCTAAATCAATTGATGGATGTTAGGCTACTGTATTAAGTTAGTTCTACGAAAGGAAAACAAATAAGATCTTTGTGAACGAAATTCAAGACTTAAACGAAATGCAATAGGCCCTACAGTATTTTTAGACAGCCTTTTAATTGGTGTCCGTATTTTCATAGCCTACCAATGCCTTGTTTTGAGGATATTAATTTAAGTTAAGTTACTAATACTTTTAAGATTGCTGTCACAACAAAGAAAATGTTAGGCTATTCAGCCATTGACAAACATACGTTCACCAATGATCTCATGGCTGCATGCAGAAGCCAGGAAAGTGCGTCAAGACATTTACGAAAAAACAGCAACAACAACAAAACATGGCCAACCACAATTTTGCAACACAACTGTTTTGTTTGGCTCTTATCATTACTGTACAGCAAAAAAATGAAAAACAAAAAAATGATACCATTTCATTCATCAGTGGTTCTCAGTTTTGGGACCAGGGTTAATTAACAAAGGATCGACTAGGACCACTGCAATTATAAACAATGAGACCAGTGAAACCCATGAATAGGACTTCCTGCTTTTAATGATGTAAAAAATATGATTTTTATGTAACAGGGTGGTCAGGCAAACACCCAAGACCCCATGTCTGTAGCCTGGCTACGCCGCCCTGGGGCCTAGCGCCTCAGGGAATAGGAGATTGAGACCTTTACGGAACTGAGCTTCACAGGTTCTATAAAGCATGGAGACATGAATTCCGTAAATAAAACATTTATTGTAGCTGCCTGAGAAAAGCACACCTCAAAAAGTACCAAATTGTTGCATATTGTTAATCAATAACAGTACTAGTGACCTATTCTCAAAATAAATCTTTATTTTTCAAAGCCACAAAACTTTGTATGAAATACAGAATCAAATAAATAACAGTGCATTTCATATTTTTAAATCCACCTATATCCGCATTTACCACAATCCCATCCCACCCCAAAATAATACAAAAATAATTAAATAAATAAGAGCAGCACACATTGTGTGGTGTCTAATAATCATTGATGCTGTGAACAGGCCTACAGGCTGTCCCAACACATTTAAACAGCCTGCAGCAGCACGCTATACAGGTGGCCATAGAGCTTATTGAGGAAGAACTGTCTACTCTTCAACACCTCTGCCTGTCTTCCCATTAAACACCCTGCATTTCAAAAAGGCTTTGAAAACTTTAAACAGTTTTAAATCGCTGAACAAAAACACGTTGTCAAGGATATGCCATTTCTGCCTACACCAGAGAGGCGCTGTCAGCCAACAGGGTCTATCAGTAGTGCGTGCGGAGATCTGAGCTATACCCAAGATGCCCTATCCATTACAGAGAGCAGAGTCTATGGGTGTTTAGAAGTGGGCACCAAGGCTATGGCTCATCTCATTAAAGAGAGCAGAGTCTGTGCGTGTTTAGAAGTGGACACCAAGCCCACTCTACAGCTCCTCTCTGCCCTGCCCACCCTCTTCTGGGGGAGGTCCGCCCGCATTTTCGTAGAGCTTGCCAATGATGGGCTGAACGACCTCCTCCAACTCCTTCTTCATGGTCTTGAATTCTTCTGTGTCAGCCCCCTGGTGGGACTCCATCCATTCGATCTTCTCCTCCACGGCCTTCACGATGGTTTCTTTATCGTCGTCGGACAGCTTGCCGCCCAGCATCTCTGTGTCTCCCACCTGGTTCTTCAGGGAGTAGGCGTAGCTCTCCAGCTCGTTGCGGGCGTCGATGCGCTCTTTTATCTTCTGGTCTTCGTCGGCGAACTGCACGGCGTCATTCACCATCCTCCTGATCTCCTCTTCGCTCAGGCGGTTCTGGTCGTTGGTGATAGTGATCTTGTTCTTGTTGCCAGTTCCCTTGTCTTCAGCCGACACACTCAGGATGCCGTTGGCGTCGAGCTCGAAGGTCACCTCTATCTGTGGGACCCCGCGGGGGGCTGGAGGAATGCCAGTCAAGTCAAAGTTGCCCAGAAGGTGGTTGTCTTTGATCATGGCACGTTCACCTGAGGAAAGAGTGGAAAATTATCTGTGGTGTCATTATCCCTGCTGCTCAGACAGAGCCATTTTGTTTTTTTCAAATATTTTAAATATGACAGAAAAAATTCAAACGTCCCTACCTTCAAAAACGTTGATAGTGACAGTTGGTTGGTTGTCAGCGGCTGTGGAGAAGATCTGAGACTTCTTGGCTGGCACCACGCTGTTCCTGGGGATCAGCTTGGTCATCACTCCTCCCATAGTCTCAATGCCAAGAGTCAAGGGGCAGACATCCAGAAGAAGCACTTGTGCTGTTGAAGCAATAATGGGTCAAATCACAATTGTAATTGTAATTATTAATCATCTGTGTTTGTGTGTGTGTGTGTGTGTGAGTGTGAGAGAGCAACTTCACTGCATCAGATAAAAGGTGCATTGGATAATACCCAGTTTATATGCAAGTAAGGTATTCACATACCTTCATCTTCCCCAGAAAGTACACCACCCTGCACAGCAGCTCCGTAGGCCACAGCCTCGTCAGGGTTGACGCCTCTGGAGGGCTCCTTGCCGTTGAAGAAATCCTTCACCAACTGCTGGATCTTGGGAATACGAGTGGAGCCACCGACCAGCACAATCTCATCAACGTCAAACTTCTTCATGTCAGCATCTTCCAGAACTTTCTGCACAGGCTTCATGGTGGCTCGGAAAAGATCCTGCAAATAGAAAAAGGCAACACAGTGTTCATATCAGTTATAGCTAAACCAGACTTCCCACTGAATTTAATAACTGATGGAGATTATGTTGTTAACTTGTAACCAAGTTTATATGCTTCTTTATATGTATACTATAACTATACAAATAAATATATAACTATATCATAACTATATACTACAACTTTATACTTCTGTGTTTACATGCATGCACATACAGAGTGTAGTACCATGCACAACTACATGATATATTAACATACAATAAGTATACATTCATATTTTTTATTCTCTTACCATGTTCAGCTCCTCAAATTTGGCACGGGTCAGGGTCTCAGAGAAGTCTTCACCATCAAAGAAAGCCTCGATCTCTATACGAGTCTGATGTTGGGCTGACAGGGCTCTCTTGGCCTTCTCAACCTCACGACGCAGCTTCTGAACAGCACGGTTGTCCTTACGCACATCCTTGCCTGTCTTCTTCTTGTATAACTTGATGAAGTGCTCCATGACCCGTTGGTCGAAGTCTTCACCTCCCAAGTGAGTGTCTCCATTTGTGGCCACGACCTCGAACACGCCATTGTCAATAATCAGGAGGGACACATCGAAGGTACCACCACCAAGGTCGAACACCAAGATGTTCTTCTCACCGCCCTTCTTGTCCAAACCATAGGCAATGGCAGCTGCAGTTCTGAGGATTAGAAATAAAAAAAAATATTTATGCCTCTTAAAAAAACATTACAGCTCAATTTAACACATAGGCAGATTGAGCTGCTTTCGACTGGTATACTTACGGCTCGTTAATGATCCTCATCACGTTCAGGCCGGCGATGGTTCCAGCATCCTTGGTGGCCTGACGCTGGGCATCATTGAAGTAAGCCGGAACCGTGACCACGGCATGGGTGACCTACAGAGACCAGGTAAAAGAAGTTTAACACATTAACAAAACCATGCAAGAGTATTCAGTTGACTTGTTTTTTTTGCCCTCACTAGAGCAAATCATCCATCACTACCTTCTTTCCCAGGTATGCCTCAGCAGTTTCCTTCATCTTAGTGAGAACCATGGCAGAGATCTCTTCTGGTGTGAATGTCTTCATCTGGCTACTAACATTGAGCTGTATGTGGGGTTTGCTCTTCTTCTCAACCACCTGTGGGAAGGGTCATATGTGAGATCAGAGTATTAGTATTGGTTACTGATTGGTTACTTCAAAATAAATAAGTATAACACAGTATGTGTAACATAGTAACAAAATGTGTAATATTATACATTTTTAGACAAAGCATTTTTAGACCAATCTCACCTTGAAAGGAAAGTATTTTATGTCCTGCTGCACAGAAGAGTCGCCCCAAGCGCGACCGATTAATCTCTTTGCATCAAAGACCGTGTTCTCTGGGTTTGAGGTTAGCTGGTTCTTGGCAGCATCACCAATGAGACGCTCTCCCTCAGACGTGAAGGCCACATAGGAAGGGGTGATTCTGTTACCTTGGTCATTGGCGATGATTTCCACACGCCCATTTTTGAAGATGCCAACACTGCACAAAGTGGGGGTAAAAAGGTGGTAAGTAAGGTAAAATATTGTTTCTTTACGTAATGTAATTCCTGAATCTCACAAGAGCGAACAGTGTTTACCAGGAGTAGGTAGTCCCCAAATCGATGCCAATTACGGTCCCAACATCCTCTTTCTCGTCACCATCGGCAACCACTGCGCCGACGAACAGGAGGCAGATCCACATCAGTTTCATGGTTCTGTTTCTTTGTTTATCTGAGAGAAACAAATGCGTGCTTTTAGGTTATGTTATGAAACGGTGGTAATGTTAGTGTATTTATTATATTTTTACAAAAAATCTAGATAGACGATTTTCCTCCATGTCGCCATAACAACAACATACAAAAAAAAAACGTTACAACTGAGGTTAGAACTAAACGTTAACGTTAGCTAATCGCTGACGAATAAGGGATTATTCGGGACACTACTCCTAATTCTAGACAGTTGAAGATTTGCTAGATGTTGGAATATGGTCTAAGTTACCCTAATATAATAATATAATAATATAATATAAGCCTATATCTCACGTTAACGTGAATTCTCTGCTAACACACTTCAACACTTACCCAGGACAATGTTGAAGTCCTTCGTATGAAAGAAAGTATGAAATCCTAACGTAGGCTATAAAATACACGTAACTGTCCAAGGGTTCTTGTTTTCGTCTGGCTGTTTTAGAATCTTCTTCTGAATTCTGATATCTCTTCGTAGTATTGTGGAGTTGAGTGAGTGCCGATGTATGTACTGTACACACTTCACTGTATTTAACAGAAAGCTCTCCCATACATCTGACAGAGACTCCCGCGCTGCCGAAGACTGATTGGTCAACGTCAGCCAGTCATGTATAGTAAAGAGTTGATTGGTCCAGCCAGCCCAGCTGTTCGCTGTTGATTTGCCCACGTTTGAACCTTCAAACGTCATGTCACTGAATCATGGAGGGGACTGACACACGTGAAACCTATGAGAAAATATTGCCAATGTTTACATCAGCCGATATGATAGATTGAAAGAAGTTATCGATACCATGGTAAGTTGTCTAGATACAGTAACATTTTTACACTTAATTTAGAGTTAGAAAATAACAAGAACTCAAAACGTATGCTAATCCCAAATTGGAGAAGAGAGCATAGGCCACTAAAACATGGACTGATTTCACCTGAGCACAATAAGAACCAGGCCAAATACTTCATAATGCTTATATCCACCAAGCAGATATGAAGTGTGTTGGATTTATAGCCTCGTTAGACTAGCCTAGCCTACTAGATACTTTCCCTCCCAAAACTAGGCCTATAGTTGGGGAGACAGACAATAGATTCACAACAAAATATGTAACAGAATTATGTTAGATTAACATTGTTCTTTACACTTCAGTAGGCCTATACTCTTGTAAAACAACTCTGTGATGAAGAATTACATTGATGTCTGATTAATACTTTGAAAATCATATTTGGTGTCAAATGTTCAAATCAAGTTTCAAGGAGAACAGTCTATGTCGTTCCATTGAACCAAGAAGGGCTTGGCCCAGATGAAACAGGTTTTACACCTGACAGAGGACCATACTTCTCTGCTTCAAGCAAAAAGCCAAGAAGAAATGACTTAGTTTACAGGGTTTAGTTATAGCCTGGATTTAGCAGTCTGTAGCTCATCATAATACCAGAGAGGGTAATGAAGGATCTTTGATAATACCTTGACAGTTCTATAAGAATGCCACAAGAGGGTGCTCCAACACACTTGACTCTACTTGACTCCAGAGAGCCGAATATAATAATACACTACTATAATATACTCTTTTTACGGCTCTGCTTGACTCCAGGGCCATATATATCTAGCTCTTCTTTACTCATGACTTCACACAAATCTCTCAACTTTAGCCTTTAATAATCACTAACTGCGCTGCAATGGTACTGTTACCACACTGCACATAAAGTAGCTGTACTGTACGTATCTGTCTGGTTCCTGAATATCCATATTATTTTGTTCTTCTTACAATACATCCTGTGAATACACTGAACATATCTATATTATTATTACTATTCTAATGTTAATGCAACTACATTGCACATATCTGTACATTTGTTCATACTTTGTTCTTATTACATATATTTATCATGTTCTTGTATTACTGCATGCAGTCAGTCTATACATGAGGTGCTGAGAAATTACCAATACAAATATTTAAATTAAGTACCTGCCCACAAGAAAAAAATGGGGGGAAATGCAAAATGGTTGTCCATGAACATTTCTTGAAATGGATCAAGGTGAGTTAAGGTATATAAAGTATACTGTATTGTACCAAAGGGGACATTTGCGTTGGGCTCTGCCTCCTAGCCACTGCATCACATAGGCCTATCCTCTTGGATGAAGAAACACCACCACCCCTCAGCTGAAGCTCTCAAAGACTGAACTTGTGGTCCATCCAGCTAAACACACATCACAACATCAACTTCAAAATGGACTTCTAACCAAGCCAAAATTGGTCCTACCAAGATAACCAACCGACCCTCTGACCATGTTGCTTTGGTCGCCCGGTCGTGGCTCTTCTCACTATTTAAAATAAGACCAATCAGGCCGCACCTAATACTCTTCCAATTTCTGGTACTGGCCATATTATCTCACATCTTGACTACTCTTAACTCGAAACCCAAAAATGGGCCTCCTGGCACGTCGAGTCTTGTAATGCAGATGACCCAGTGTGCAGTCTTCAACCAATCCTTTCTACAAAATATTAAACTCTCGGTGCACTGATTAAATCTTTTGACATCCTTGTTATCAAAACAACTCAGTCCTTTTCATGTTTCACACCCATTAACGTGCAGCATGAGATTACGTAGTGATTGATTAGGCTACTACTAACTGAAAGACAAGTCCTAGACCTAGTCCTTGTATGAGTTGTGGTATTTAGAAGATGTCCACTCCCAATTCAGTGGGTCTATAATGCATTAAATCATCTTCACAGGGGGACTATTATGTACTGATCAAACTTCTGTGTAGATTCTGTGTAGCAGACTCATGCAACCTGCTCCTCGGATCCATGATCATCATCAGCAGCATCAGCATCAGCCTGCCAAGCATTATTGGCAAGTCATAACCTGTATTGTGGCGACTGGATGTGAGAATCATATGACACGATGTAATATAACTAACCATTAGATGTATGAAATATTGTTCTGGACCAGGTTTTTCTTTTTTAAAATGAATGAATAAATAGCCTAAATAAATAGAAATCTGGGTTTTTTTTGCCCTGCGCAGTTGTACTGTAGACCACGGGGCATGCTTGCGTTTGATACACGGATGCTAAATTGATGACGTGGTGCCGTTCACTCAGCGGACGAGAGAGGATGGCCGACCAGAGTAGGCAAGTAAAACTCGCAGCTGCAAAGAAAAAGGTAAGAAAAATGGAAGTAATCAAACACTTTCAATGCAAAGCCTTCCACATGTCAATCGTACTTGCTATCTAAATAAGTGAACAAGCGATTACTTTGATTGGTGTTCCAGTTGATAGTTTCTTCGTGATCTCGTGCATGTTGACATTCCACGTCTACCGAGTCCGCCGCTACTGCTCATCCCTAGAATGTTTGCTCTCGGCGGCTAGTAGATGTCAGGAAATGTTGGGGATTTATTTTCAGGCCTTGGTCAGGAAGGTGTATTTATGTCACCGGCATTGGGCGTGGGCATATTGTCTAACCATATACTATTTACATGTGAAACAATAATAACCGCTGTCATTATGTTGATATTTTTCGCCAACGAATCTGTCTTTTGGAATGTTCATCCTGGACGCCCCGTGTGAGGTATTTTGACGTTAGCTAGCGATAGCTAACTACATGCTAGCACCACCAACTAGCTAACTAGTGTTAGCCTGTCAAAACCATTTTCACAGAATCTGTGATTGACTTGGGAACGTTTTGATATGTGTGTAAATGCTGGAGATATGTAAAATGACTGTAAAATGAATGTTAGTAAGAATAGCTAGAGTTGTTTGGTTACTGGCTGGTTTCATGGTTGAACTGACGTGGCTAGTGTGTATTCTGATAACGTTATTACGTTAATGCCCCTCCATGGTCTAGCTAGTTATTAAGCTGCTGGTTTGCATCATAGACCTAAAAGAAATGGACAAACAGACTCCGTTGTTCTCTATGGAAGTGGGCTGAAACAAAATTCCGTTTACTTTCCGTCGTACTGCGCAGACTCGTACCCAGTTCGTGACGTTAGCCTGCTGTAACTCGTCTGATAGATCGAAAACCTCTGAAATTGTTAACGTTCGTTTTTTAATATTATTATTATGTGTACTTGCCTCTAGGTAATGCTTTACCATATCAAACAGTAGGCTACCGTTAGGCTACACGCATTTTCACTGATCTTGCGAATGACTCTCCGTCAAGGTTTTCGTGCAGGCTCACTCAGCTTCTTATCCAAACATTACGGGCGAACGTTAGCTTCCCTACAACAGACATGCTAAAATACTTCTTTACGGGAAACCAACGTAATATACGGGGAAGAAATGAATTAATTTTGCCTTCAATACCCTATATAGAATACACAGAAGCTATTAGGGAGACAAAGGGCACATGTTATATGAAGTTATGGGATCGCAAAAAAATCTGAAATCTATGGCCGTCCAAGGGAGTTAGCAGAGTGTTGATCACCAGCTCATTTCGTGTTTCTACTTCCGGGAATATGCCTGCCCCCTTGGTTTGCATTCCCTGAATTTCTGTTTGGTATCTCAACTAGGACAGCTAGCTAGCGCTAGTTACCTCACTATTCATTTTGAATGAGCCATTGTAAGACTTTCGAATCGCTGTGCTCTATCGTTTCATCAAATATTTGCTATCTATCTATCATTGTCACCACCTAAGGGATATTTATTGGCCGCTGAATGTTAACAGCATCTATTTGATTATCTGATTAGCTTGGTCAAATTTCAGTTTAGGCAAATGCTAATTGGATAAAATTAGCTAACGTTACATGAGTGTTATTCGACAACCGTTGGTTGGTTAGTATCATAGCTTTACTAGCGATATGCTAAAGTTATATGGAGCACGTTAACATAGCAAACGTGTAACTTAGAGACTATTTTGGGAATGGCATCGTTAGCAACTAAATATTGCAGAGAATGGCTAGTTACTCCAGTTGGGTATCATCTGTAGCAAGGTAAAGAGGCATAATGTTGTGTGTCTTTCATCTACTGCCTGGCGGTTTGCAGACGTGTCCCTCTTCAAGCCTTTCCCTGACATATCTTCATGTGATTTCTGCTATTGCCTGCTAATGATAAGAACTTGGAATGTCTGTCCACTGTCCTGATAGGGGCTGAAGACAGTTGTCTCTTTGGAGTCCCTCCCCACCCCGTGACAGCTGTCAGATACTTGCACTACTCGATGCTCTACTAGCATTACTGCTATGTGATTGTCACTCCACAGTTGTGAACAGACCACTCCATCCATATAATTCATAATGGATGCCCTGTCTATATATTAGATTATTTGTTTTAGAGTGTGTGTTTTTCAGTATCTCCTATTGTAGAACCTTATCTTATGCCATGTTGCAATAGTGAAGGAAGTAAAACCTGTTTCTCCAGTGGTGTATGTAGTAATAGTCCATCTGTGGTCAATGTAGGGATTAACAAACGAAAAAAAACCCTTATAACAAACAAACATAATTTGACTAAAGCAGTGACCTGCCCTACATGCAGAGCCAGGCAGTTATCTTGTGGCAGACTGGCCATATTTCTAATTGATAATGTCAGATGACTCTGTTCTCAATTTGTGAAATCTATAATGAAGATATGATGGTAGACGGTACAGTATGTATTACAAACAGATGAGTGGGGGAAAGTAGCCTGTACCACCAAACTTGGTAGTGTAGTATTCTAGTTATAGCACAAAGATGAATAAACTGAGTGTGACTTCACACTGCAGGCAATGCTCACAGAAAGATTTCAATGCTTCCTCCTCTGTCAATTTGGAGGACACTGAAAATCAGCATCATTTGAAATATGTCTATGCACACACTTACTACTACTACTACATAGGGCCCTACTTTATGACGGAAGAAGTGAAAACCCTAAAGTGTAACTGAGAATGTACTTTAGGTTTGGTGCGTTTCACATTTTAATGACTAGGCAAAATAGATGTGCTAAATTAATACCATAAGCAAAACCCTAAGCATTTTATATGCCGCACAATAGCTGTATCTCACGCACGAGACACTTTTCTCATTGAGTGACTTTGCACTTTGTCCACCTTTTAATTAAATTAAGACCCATAGACTTACCCCGGTGGTGACTAATAACCATGCATGGTCTGAATCAGGAAGTCCCACAGAAATGCATGTGAAGCTGACCAGAGGGTCTGTGGGAAGGGCTCAAAGTTGTTTAATTTACCTTAGAAACGCACTGTGTTTCTGTTTGTTTTTAGGGGTTTTCTGTGTGTGAGGTTGTCTTGAGTGTGTCTATGATACTACCTGATGTTTTCTTGCTGTGTAATGTCATTTGCATCTGAGGTTGTCTTTTTGATCAGGAGGTTCTACAGCAAAGGATTAACCTGGCACAGCCGGTGTGCCGACTTTGTGTTAGTCAAAACAACATCCAGGATCTCAGATGTGCTTCTTTATATAAAACAGTAGCGTAATGCAATAATGGTCTGGTAGCTAATGTGTGATGTGTTTTGGCTATAAGTTGTTTGTGTACTTAAATCAGTGAAGACTGATTGCTGACAAAAAAAACAAAAAAATCAATATATGCCATTGTGTAGTTGTAGTAGCCTACCCACTCTGAGGAACTAGATAATATTGTAGTCATTCGCAGGCTTCTGTGTGTCTTGCTAAACCCTGATAGCCCTGTAGTCTAACTCTGTGAACCTGTTTCAGACAGAGTGACAGATGCAGTCTCTTCCAGGGATACCTCTGAGTTGTAGCTTTATGTTAGGTGGTCACATACTGTACAGTCAGTCTGTTTGAGGGTGTCTGGCCTTTGAGGCTGTTTGAATAAGTGATTGAGGATGATGTTTTTTGGTGTTATCGTTGGCTTTTTAGGTTATTAGGGGGAGGAGGTTGTTTGAAGCAGCGATTAGTGTAACTTGAGTTTGTTTCTGTGGTTGTTTCTGCTATGTGCACTGCTGTCCGGTCCCCACAGCTGAAGCAGATTCAGCACCCTGTCTTAAGTGTAATCTCTCAGGTTTTTTTTTTTTGTGAGGTTGTTTCTCATGTGCTGTTCTGTCCCTGCAGCTGAAGGAGTTTCAGCAGAAGAGTGGCCCACCTCCCAGCTCCGCGGGGCCCAAGAAGAAGAGGAAGGTGAAGACCGGGAATCAGCTGGACACGTCCACCCCTGACAGACACTCTCCGGACAATGTGAGTCACTCACTCACACACACACACACACACACACACACACACACACACACACACCCCTACACAGCTGGACGCACAGTGTTAGTTAAGATGTAACCAGACGGTGCTAGTGTTGTAGATGATTAACTGGTCTCTCCAGCTCAGCATCCTGGCTTGAGGTTAACACCTGCTCTTGCAGTGCCCTGATGGTCTTTCCAATTTGGTGGTTCACTTGGAGATGTGAAGCTAGGGCAGTAGAAGAATGTTTTTTCGAGTGTCGTCCGTTTTGCCACGGGGCTGAAGAGAACAAGCCGAGTCTATAATTAGGGTTTAGGGAGGTGGGGGTGAAATTGGTGTGTTGCCCAGGGAAAGATGTGGAAAGTGAACCTGAGGTGTACTCACATTTCTGGTGGACCTGAAATGGACTAGAGTAGAACAGACACAGGATACTGTTCTCCTGCATGGAAGTCACTTCCTGCTTGGTTCAGGTAACTACTGACAAACAACTGATCTGGGGTGCGTTTCCCAAAACCCTAGTTGCTAACCTGGGAGGGATGGATGGTTGTTCAGGGTCACAGAGTGCAAGCCAACCACGGAATAATCGGGCGTCTGTTCACTCTTTTTTCCTGTTGCACTTTTCACTTGCTCACTCTGTCTCTCACTCACTCGTTCACTTGCCGGCTCAGTCGTTCACCTAACTTCCTTCTCTTTCACCCTCTCACTCCCCTCTGCTCCAGATTGACAGTTTTCTCAAAGTTATGAGTATCACTAATGGGGTGGCTCTGCCTCCCTTTATCAGCAGTCAGGTGAGCTGTCTACTCTTCCTGTCATCCCCATCTGCCTTCTCTCTCTCTCTCTCTCTCTCTCTCTCTCTCTCTCTCTCTCTCTCTCTCTCTCTCTCTCTCTCTCTCTCTCTCTCTCTCCCCTGCATGTCTCTTTCCCCATCTCTGTCGTCCCTCATCTGCCTCCTCGCTCTTTCTTTCTCTCTCTCTCTCCTGTCTCTCTTGTCCCTCATCCACCTTTCTGTCTCTCTCTCTCTTTCTCTCTTTCCCTCTGTTTGTCTCTGGGCCTCTCCAGCCCTTCCTCTTCCCTTTTCTATTGCTCTATCACTCTCTCTTCCTCTTCCCTCTCTCTTCCTGCCCCTGTTTCTCCACGTTCTGCATGGGTGTATGTTTCTTTTTTCTTTTTCCGCCTTTTTCTCAGGCTCGTGTTCTCCCAGGTTGCCCAGGTCCTAATATTGGCTTTCCCTCGGAGACGCTGGCTGTGCGTGTGGCCTAGCATGTTGTTACCGCATCGTCAGCATGTTTGATGTGATTAGAGTGCAGGAACAGAAGCAGAGTTGTTGTTTTTCCCCCATGTCTGAGCCAGGGATGGCATCACATATGGTTTAGACTCATCCTCAGGGTTTGTGTGTGTGTGAGTGAGTGAGTGTGTGAGTAAGAGTGTGGTAGTGAGTGAGTGAGTGAGTGAGTGAGTGAGTGAGTGAGTGAGTGAGTGAGTGAGTGAGTGAGTGAGTGAGTGAGTGAGTGAGTGAGTGAGTGAGTGAGTGAGTGAGTGAGTGAGTGAGTGAGTGAGTGAGTGAGGTTGTGTGTGAGTGAGTGAGGTTGTGTGTGAGTGAGTGAGGTTGTGAGTGAGTGAGTGAGGTTGTGAGTGAGTGAGTGAGTGAGTGTGTGAGTGAGGTTGTGTGTGAGTGAGTGAGGTTGTGTGTGAGTATGAGTGTGGTTGTGTGTGAGTATGAGTGTGGTTGTGTGTGAGTATGAGTGTGGTTGTGAGTGAGGGAGAAAGAGTATGAGTGTGAGTAAGTGAGTGAGTGTGTGTGTGTGTGTGTGTGTGTGTGTGTGTGTGCACTTGCACATGTGCACAGTTTCCATCATTGCCTTGCATGTGTATTCAAAGTGTTGATGACCTTCATGTAGTACATTGGCCCCCCTGAGTCCGGCCAGAGTGGGTAGGGATTGTTATATCACTCTGTTATTGTTATGATACAACCATGTTTCTTTTTTTGTGTACTGTGTAGCCTTCTTGAATTAACATGGCAGTGTGTGTATGTATGTGTGTGTGTGCATACGCACATACATACGTTTAGCAAGGGTTCAAACTGACATGCCTCGTCCTGGGTGTCCTTTATGACATTAGATCAAGCTGATACGTTTTGGTCATTAGTAATGATTGGCAGCATATTTAGACCAACAGAGACTCAAGAAGTTTCATCCAGAGACTCTTGTCATTTCGTACTCCATGCATGAGTGTGACCAATGGCTTCTGCGAATGCCATTGTTTGCTTATGTGTGTGCCCGCTGCATTATGTTTACTTTGTGTTGAGTGTGTGTGTAGTATGTGTGTTTATTAACTCTGTGCTAAAGAATCCAACCAGCATTAGAGTATTTCTATTTGGCCTGATCATTGGCTTGTGTGTGTGTGTGTGTGTGTATGTGTGCGTGCACGTGTGTGTGTGTGTGTGTGTGTGTGTGTGTGTGTATGTTGCGTGTGTGTGTGTGTGTGTTAGGCCGCAGCGGAGATGGAGGCCCGAGACTCCCCTGTGGCCCAGCTGCAGGAGGAGGCGAGTGGGGAGGCTGGCCGTGGCTCTCCCGTCACCGTGTCTAACCCTGCTAGCGATAACGTTAGCGCTATTAACCCTGAGTGTGTCAGCGACGCCACTGCTCTGCAGGTTTGTCTGTCTGTCTGTCTGTCTGTCTGTTTGTCTGTCTCTGTATTTCTCTCTGCCTGTCTGTGTTTTTTTATCTGTCCGTCTGTCCGTCTTTGTATTTTTAATCTGTCTGTCTTTCTATCTTTATGTGTTTATCTGTCTGTCTGCGCGTCTTTGTGTTTTTATTCGTCTGTCTGTCCGTCTATGTGTTTTATCTGTCTGTCTGCACGTCTGTGTGTTTCTGTCTGTCGGTGTGTTTGCCTGTCTGCCTCGCTGTGTGTGTGTCTCTCTCTCTCTCTCTCTCTCTCTCTCTCTCTCTCTGTCTGTCAATATGTTTGTCTTTGTTTTTGTCTTTCTAGCTCCATCTTTTTTATGCATCTGTCTGTCTGTCAGTCTGACATGTCAGTGTTCAGCTGTCTGACTGTTTCTCCTGTTGCCCACCAACCATTGTTACATCACCACGATAACCCTATTACTACCCTAACTCATCCTGGCACTATTTGGTCTGGCTATTTTTTATCGATACAGCCTGCGTTTCGGTTTTCTCTTCCACGAAAGATTGATATTTGTAATCAGTTTGCGATCAGATCGCAGCCCTTCCATCTGTGCTCCTGTCCTTAAGCTCCATGTTGGCTGAGAAGGGATATGGTTTGGTCCCGTGTTTGTCTCCCATTTACCGAGCCAGGGTTCTAGACAATCACTGGCGAACAACAGACAGCTGAAGGAGCATGAGGACCAATCAGCTTTCATTTGGCAAAAAGTGTCACAGGCATCACAGACAACACCCTAAACGTTAGAAACAGCAATGCTGTGATTGGACTGTTAGCTGTGAGGAAAGGGGCGGGGTCTCCTGGTCTGTATTGTCAGTCACACGTTGTCATTGTTTCCTGACTGTGTTGCAGAACTGTAACCAAGATTCCAACTGCCATGAAAACTCTACTGATGAAAACAGGTGAGTGGCTTTCACCCCCTTACTACAGATCAGTGTGTGTGTGTGTGTGTCTGCGTGTCTGCTTGGTTGCGGTCACAGCTGAGTGTTTATATCACCTATTTGCAACTTTGCATACACTGCAGTAGAATTTTTTGACCTTAACTGTCTTGCTGATAGGCTACACTGACCATGTGTGGTATAACCTTGTTCCGAAGAGAAGAGTTGCGCTTCAGTAGACATACTTCAATGGCTGATTATCTGTCATGAGATGAATTTAGGTTCTTTGATGTGTATCTCTCATTTGCTCACTAAAGTGTCTTTCGTTGTTTCA
>NC_085007.1:10580703-10603203 GCF_963854185.1 Sardina pilchardus | reverse complement strand
ATTCTGAACACCACTTCATTCCATAATTATCAGTCTCTTGTGTCCACATTCAAACTGTATATTCTGACACTGAGCAATCTCTTAGGTGAATACATTTGAAAATCTGGTTGCCATAACACGGCTAATAGTTTGCAGTATGTTCTAAACACCACCAACAACAAACACTGTGCGTGCGTGCGTGCGTGCGTGCGTGCGTGCGTTCGGGGTTGTGCGTGTACTGTATGACTATGTGCTGCGACTCCAGGAGCGTAGAGCAGAGGTGTCGGCTGTGTGTGAGCAGCTTGTGTGTGTGTGACTGAGACTCCCGTGTTGACTCTCGTCTCCTCTGGTCAGCTTGCGGAGTGTAGCACGAAGGTGTCGTCGGTGTGTGAGAAGTGTCTGTGTGTGTGACTGAGACTCCCGTGTTGACTCTGGTCTCCTCTGGTCAGCTGGCGGAGCGCAGCGCGGAGGTGTCGTCGGCGTGCGAGCAGCATGTGTGTGTGTGTGTGTGTGTGTGTGTGACTGAGACTCCTGTATTGACTCTGGTCTCCTCTGGTCAGCTGGCGGAGCGCAGCGCGGAGGTGTCGTCGGCGTGCGAGCAGCGCGACCAGTACGCGGCGCACCTGCAGCAGTACTCGAGCGGCTACCAGCAGCTGGTGGGGGAGCGCGAGGAGCTGCACAAGCGCGTGCTGCAGCAGGCGCAGCTCATGGACCGCGTGCAGCACGACCAGGTGCAGGGACAGGTGCAGCTCCAGCAGAGCCACCAGCAGCTGCAGCAGCAACAGGTCAGAGCGCCAAAGCTCTCCTCTCCTCTCCTCTCTTCACTTCTCCTCTCTTCTCCCCTCTTTTCTTCTCCCGTCCTCCTGCTCTACCTCCTCTACCCTTCCTCTCTTCACTTCTCCTCTCTGCTCCCCTCTTTTCTTCTCCTGTCTTCACTTGCTCCTACTCTACCTCCTCTATCCTTCCTCTCTTCACTTCTCCTCTCTGCTCCCCTCTTTTCTTCTCCTGTCTTCACTTGCTCCTGCTCTACCTCCTCTATCCTTCCTCTCTTCACTTCTCCTCTCTGCTCCCCTCTTTTCTTCTCCTGTCTTCACTTGCTCCTGCTCTACCTCCTCTACCCTTCCTCTTCTCCTGTCTTCTCTTGCCACCGCTGTTATTAGATTTTCAGTTAATTTTCTGTTATCCTGTTTGCTTCCATTCGTATGTTTTCTTCTCTACTTTCGTTCTTTCTTGTTCTGTTTGCTCACATTCAGTGTGTGTGTGTGTGTGTATGTGTCAGGTGAGGTCGTGTCATGTCATGTAGCGAGTTCTTTTAAAGCCCATTTATCCTGGGGCTCCTGATGTTTAACTTGAGAGAATAATACTGCAGACTGGTGCATTGATAATCTCTAAGAGGGTGACTTTGCCCTCAGGATTAAGCACTGTTTGCTAAAGGAACTGTTGAAATAAAATAGTTCCTTTCAAGGTGCTGTGAAAACTTATTTGAACAGTGGCTATTATCATTTTGCTGAATAAAATTTGCTCTAGTCCGACCGTGACACTTCATCCTTCTCTTCCATCTGTCCTCACCGTGTCCCTCTGTCCCTCAGGAGAAGCTGACGCAGCTGGCCAGAGATAACGAGCTGCTGAAGTCGGAGGTGCAGGACCTGCTCAACAACTCGGCGTTGACCTCCACCTCCAGAGACCAAGGTAGGACTAGTCTAGAACGCACATCCACTTCCGGGTTAGCACACCATTATGGGGTGGGACACACGTCCTTATACCTTATGAGACTTTCTAATGAGGAGACACAGCACTCAAAGAATCCTTAAAGAGATAATCCGGAATGAAATGCACTGCAGATCAATTTTTCGGACTCTTGGGAGTACATACGTTGAGTTGACACCAAAATCATGTCATTCGGATGTATTTTGAGAAAGTTCGAGTTCACCGTTTTTAGCCAAAACTCGTCAGCCTGGAAGTGAACCGGGCATGTCCTTTCGCCGCTACAAAACGCTATTTTTATACCTCTTCTACTGTTCCAAACAACACTACACTTACGTGGTAGTGAGTAGAGGGTCCCTAAAGCCAAACCGAAATATCCCCACGTCTTTATGTGGTCGGATAGAGAGTCCAGAATGAATTTAATCGAGTCAGTACCTTTCCGGTACTGTGTGTCTCTCTCTCTCTCTCTCTCTCTCTTTCTCTCTCTCTCTCTCTCTCTCTCTCTCTCTCTCTCTCTCTCTCTCTCTCTCTCTCTACCCCCCTTTCTCATTCTTTCTCCATCTCTCCGGTCTAGGTGATGGTCTGGAGAGCCAGTCTGTAGCAGAGGACACTGAGAAGTCCGCCATCGCCATCCCGGAGGACTTTGACAGCAGGGAGGAGATGGTGAGTGTAGTCTAGTCTCCTGACCTCTGCAACACACACACACACAAGTTCATTTGCAAATCTGTCCAGTCACCACAGAAACTCAAGAGAGAGCGTGCACTGGAGGTTTGGGGTTTGTGCACATGGCAACCTGGTCACCATCCCCGTCTTATCTTCATCTCTCCTCCTCCCCCTCCACACACACACACACACACACACACACACACACACACACACACAGGAGGAGTTCCTGCAGTCGGTGCTGTTCCGCGTGGAGAGCGAGCGTGATGAGCTGAGGAGGCAGCTGGACATGGAGAGGAGGCTGCACCAGACGGCTCTCCAGCAGGTGGCAGCGCTGAGTCAACAGCAGCAGGTGGAGAGCAGCAGCCCCAGCCCCAGTGTGTCCGTCACAAACATGGGTGAGAAGAGCACTGGCTTTAGTGTGTGTGTGTGTGTGTGTGTGTGTCTCAAACGCTCTCCATCTCCAACATGGGTGTGTGTGTGTCAAATGCTCTCCATTTCCAACATGGGTGAAAAGAGCACTGGCCTTAAATTCAGTGGTGTGTGTGTGTGTGCCGCTAACGCTCTCCATCTCCAGCATGGGTGGGAAGAAGAGCATAGGCTTTAGTGTGTGTGTGTGTGTGTGTGTGTGATGCGCTCCATCCCCAACATGGGTGAGAAGAGCATAAGCTTTAATGCAGGTGTGTGTGTGTGTGTGTGTGTGTGTGTGTGTGTGTGGGTTTGTCTGTGTGTGTTTGATGTACTGACATACTGTGGAATGGGTGTAAGAAAGAACCCATAAGGATTAACTCTTTGTGTGTGTGTGTGTGTGTGTGTTGTAGGGGATTCGGGTGGCGTGCCCGTGGAGATCCACGAAGCCCTGCGCGTTGCCATGGAGAAGCTTCAGGAGCGCTTCACGAGTGTCATGCAGGAGAAGGCCGACCTCAAAGAACGCACGGAGGAGCTGGAACACCGCTGCATTCAGCTATCGGGAGAGACCGATACGATAGGTACACACACACACACCCACACACCGCTGCATTCAGCTATCGGGAGAGACCGATACGATAGGTACACACACACACACACACACACTGCTGCATTCAGCTCTCGGGAGAGACCACTACAATAGTAGCAAACACACACACACACACACACACACACCGCTGCATTGAGACCAATACAATAGGGATCTATAGGTTCATCTCTCAGGAAGAGTTGTACTATGTCATGCATACACATTTAGAGCTAAATATTTAGAACTCATCTAACATACAAAATTGCATTCATTCATTGCATCTATGTGTGTGTGTGTGTGTGTTCTTGCAGGGGAGTACATTGCTCTGTATCAGAACCAAAGAGCCATCATGAAGCAACGGCACATTGAGAAGGAGCACTACATCAGCATGCTGGCCAAAGACAAGGAGGAAATGAAGGTACACACACACACACACACACACACACACACACACACACACACACACACACACACACACACACACACACACACACACACACACACACACACACACACACACACACACACACACACACACACACAGAATTATTCACAGATCCCAAATATCTCCTGGTCATCCAAGCATGTCTCATGCATTTTACATGACACAGTATCTACCTACCAGGAAACACACACATTACCAGCCATCCCATATAAACATTGTGTACTCTCTCTCCAGTCCACTTACACACAACGTCCACACATTGGACACACACACACACACACACACACACACACACACACACACACACACACACACACACACACACACGGCACGTAAACTCTCCTAGGAACTAGATGCTGTACCTACATAGTTAGAGGTCTTTGCTCTGGCGCTGAATATGTGACTGACGTTGTCGTGGTAACCCAGGCGAAGCTGGCGGAGCTGCAGGACCTGGTGATGCGGCTGGTGGGCGAGAGGAACGAGTGGTACACGCGCTACGTCAGCGCCGTCAGCAACGAGCCCCACAGCGCCCCCCTCGGGACCGACGCCGAACAGCAGGCCGCGCACAGACGCATGGAGCTCAACGCTGTAGATGGACCAGGTACACACACGCACAAACACACGCACAAACACACGCACAAACACACACACAAACACACGCGCACACACACACGCACACGCACACACACACACACACACACACACACACACACACACACAGTCACACACACACACACACATAGTTCTGATGGTCTTGTAATGGAAGTGGGTTAATTTTTTTTTTTAAATCATGACGTCATAAAAACAAGACTACCATGTCATACTCACTCATCACCTCACATGTGGTGTCATGGAGGAAGGCCACTGCATATCCTGGGTGCAACATGCGGCACGTTTGAGAATGCCACCAGCCAATGAGCGTTGTGCGTTGTGTCCTGAGTCATGTTGTGTCAGGTTAAAATTGGCTGGTTGTTGATTGGCCTGTATGGGAAATCTACTTGCAGCACAAGAAATATAACACCTTTACGGTTAGTATAGGATTGGATCAGTGTTTCGATCCTCCCCGGAAAGTGTGAAAATGTTAGATTCTGTAAAAGGACCGGCATCTGCTTCATCACCCGTACTATATGTGTCCGTCTGAAATGACCTCTCCTCCCCCCGCGCAGAGTCTATGGACATGAGCGCGGCGGCGGTCCTGGACCCAGCGTCCGAGTCGATGGAAGAGCCACCGCTGCAGCAGCAGAGCGTCGCCGACGGCCAGCTCATGGACAGCGCCCCCCTGAGGCCCAAAGAGGACGGCACGGCGCGGCAGATCATGCAGCTGCTGCAGGAGATCCAGAACCCGCAGGCCCGGCCCGCGCCCTTCCTCGGAGAGAACCCCTGCATCCCCTTCTTCTACCGGCCGGACGAACACGACGAGGTCAAGATCCTGGTGGTCTGAGAGAGACGGACAGACACAGAGAGAGAGAGATAGAGAGAGATAGAGAGACGGAGAGAAACTCGGCCTAACTTCACTCCTCCTCCCGCTGCTCTTACTTGTAGCCCTCTCTTCCTCTCTCTTCTTCTCTTTCCTCCTCCTCCTCCCCCCCCTCTCTCTCCGTCTTCATCTCTGGGAGGTGTCTGCTTACGGAGGCTGTCCGTTAGCGGCGGCTATCCGTTAGCGAAGGCTGTGGTTGGGTGTCCGGTGTCCGCTCTTTATCATTATGTGTAATGGACTTGGTCTACGGAGTGCTGAGCCACCGTCGCTCATATAACGGGGTGAATGGGCATTCGTCTACCACTTTTCTTTCTTTTTCTTCTTGTGTTTTGTTCCATAAATCCCTAGTTCTCTACCACAGTGCTTGAGCGAGCTTGAGAGCGTTTTCCAGTTCCCATCACCAGTTGTACAAAAGATAAATGTCTTACAGTATCTATCAGTAACATATTCATAGATTTATCAGGGAAGAGGCCTTTCTACATCTTCACCAATGTTTTGCTTCTTCTTTTTCTTTCTGCAACAAAGCCTCTCCGAGCCTCCCCTTTTGACTAAGAAGTGCAATAAAAACATAGAATATCTGCTAGTCTGCTAATGGCCACATCTCTCTCCCGTAGACACGCGGTCTCTGGGGAAACTGGATTTGAGGGGGTCACGGTCTGGGGCTGTCTCAGTCCCCCCAACAACCCCCCCCCCCCCACCCCCCCAGGCTCCGTTGTGTATGTTTGTGAACACTTGAATAGATTTATCAGCCCCGTCTGGCTGTTGTGAAGCCAAAAAAAGACTAAAGTTGAGACCGAGGGGAGTGAGAGAGGAGGGCATCTGCTTGAATGTTAAAAACACAGCTTCCATCCATCAGAGGTGTGTGTGTGTGTGTGTGTGAGTGTGTGTGTGTGTGCGTGCATGTGTGTGCTGGAATCAGGCGTGTAGTGGGCTTTGCTGGGACAGGAGAAGGCAGAAGGCGCTGTGTGTGTGTGTGTGTATGACGGGTCAGATGCCGAGCGCACTCTGAACCCTGATCCACACGGCGATGCGGACGGACAGTTGTTTGAAGAGGCACGTTGGACAGACAGACAGTGTTGTTCTAAACACAGAGAGAGTTTTCAGACGCAGGTCTGGATTAACACCGAAGGACTAAAGCAGGGACTCCTGGCGGTCACACGTCCTTTCGTGTAGTGCAGCAGAGTTGGACAGGGTACAGTTAAGTATTTTTGTGCCTAATTAGATACCGTATAGAAGCTTAGGATGTTGTAATGATGAAGTGTAAGACAAGACACTAGTGTAGGAGAGAGAGAGTGGGGGGGGGGTGGCTAGTGCTAAGATTAGGGTGCCTGGTGTTCCTACTGAGTGTGGTGGAAGTTGTGCAGAGCCATTTATTCTCTTTCCCTCTCCCCTCGCATCTTTATCCAGATTAAAACACTGAGAACTGGACACAAGGTCTGTACGTGAGAGGGAGATATGTTTTCCTTTGTTATTTATAAACATGCTGGTCCACACAGCCGTCCTGCGCTGTAGTGTGTGTGTGTTTTTTTTTTTTTTTTTTTTCACTTTCTAGTAAGCAGACTTCATAGTACCGTCAAGAGGGTGCTGACTAGTCTGAGCTTTTGGAGGAGGCAAATACATGCATCATGGGAACTGAAGTCTTTCCTCCGCCCCTGGGCGGCTGTGTCATGGACTTCAACCCTCTGGCCTCTTGGAAGGGCACTTTAAATGTCCACACTACAGTTATATACCAACCTGCTACAGATGAAAAAAAATAACTTGCTGAATTCTCTGTGATGTTACCCAAGAGTTGTATCATTGTGATTGGGATAGGCTTGCAGGGTTTAAATCAAATTTAAATCAAATCTCAGAGAATTCCCGATTCCCTGAGGGCACCCTCTGTATTCCTGCACAATCAGAACACACATACAACAAACCTGGATTTGACCTTTCTTGTTTGGTTCTTTAGTGTTTGTGTTTGTTTTCCTCATGGTGGCTTTTTAAAGTGTACCTCCTATTCCTGTCTTCCGAGCCCAATGAGGCTGGTTGCCTTCCTTCCGGCGTGTTCCGGCTGAGGGTCGGACAGGGGAGGTAAGGTCGGAGAGGGGCTGACCGAGCATTTTAGTGTGTGTGTGTGTGTGTGTGTGTGAGAGAGAGAGAGAGAGACAGAGAGTGAGTGAGGGAGAGGGAATCAGGCAAGGTAAAGGTGTAAATGTAATATAAAGTAAGCTTGAGGAGTGACTTCCAATCACATAAAGACGACTGAGTTCATCCTCTGCCACCACAACCACAACTATATTTTAAATACAAGCATCACTCACAGGTGTGTGTACTTGACCTCTGATGCCCCCCTCCTTAAGTGTGTGTGTGTGTCTGTGTCAGAATATCGTGGTTGAGTGGCAGGGTATTCTTGCTGGCTGACCAGCAGATGAGTTGTGTTTTTTTTTTGTTGTGTGTGTCATGGTGATATTGTAACTGGATGGTTTGTTGCGCATGCAAGAGGTGAAGCAGTGTGTGTGTGTGTGCGCGCGTGTGTGTTTGAGAGAGAGAAAGCGAGAGAGAGGGAGACTTCAGGTGTGTGCACAGTATGTCTGGACATCACTGTAACCCGACCTGTGGTTTACACGTTACGAGCCAGGTCAGGTCTGCCCTGAAACAAGCACTTTGGTCAGTAGTTTATTCCTCTACTCCTGGGGGCGGGGCTGGTCATTTACAGTCCCAAGAAAGAGCTATGTCTAATTCCTCTATTCACAGATTGATTGTTTCCCCACAAGATGTGTATGTGTGTGTGTGTGTGTGTTTTCTGTGAACATTTTGTCAACAGAGGATTTAAGGCTGTTGTCAGCCTTGTTGTCGTCTCTAATGTAAAAGACATGTATATACTGTAACTCTGTAACATATTGTATATTCATTCAGATTGGTGTGAGTGAGCGAATGATGAACCTGGCGCCCCCTATTGTCCATGTTTGGCTCAGCGGTCTGAGGGCAGAGAGGGTGACGATGGTGTTAGAACTCACTGAGCCGTTGCTAGGCAGCGGGTGAAGCGTCACAATAGCAGACCTGTACTAGATTATGATCGTACTCTTTCTCAGAGGAAGATCGGATAACAACCATTTTTTTATGAGATGGGCACTAAATGAATGCCATTACAGAGCACATCAGATCTGACATATTATGGTACTGGAAGGGGTTTAGAGTTACCTATTGGATCTCTGTGATCCACTGCCTCCATTGAGAGTCCCAGCGCTGTGAGCCCATTGGCTGAGGGGGTTGCCGGGGGAGTCTGGGTAAATGTAGGTAGGCTGGGGTGCGGTGTGATTTAATAAGAAAAAAAGGTTAACTAAATGAAATATTCTATTTATTTGGAATAAGTATCTGAACTAATCAGTTTTAATGCATCTTAGGCTGTTGGAAACACAATGAAGGAACCGTGGAGACATCCAGTTGAAATGGTTTTCAGCAGTTATATTTCTGATGTGATTTCTTCCTGACCATGATTTTTTTTTTTTCCCTCTTAAAAATAAAACTGATTCAGCAAAGCGATCAGGACTTTTTATTCATATTGTCATGTGCTAACTGTGTATGTGTACAGACACAGTCGCTTGAGTAGGAGTCTTTAAAGCAACACTAAAGAGTTTTTCGTACCTTAAAATAAAAATCATTTCAGTGGTACATCAACTCGTAACAGGGTGAACGGCACTTCTGCTTTCACTTCGCGGCCCTCTATCGGCTATAACCGCACTATGTAAGTTTACGAGGTGGGGTAGTGTATCTGTAGTTCGATGAAATGAGACATCAGAAACTACAAATTTGACTTGCTTCAATGTCGCAATACATCATACTTTCATAAAATCATGCAACATATTCTACCTTGTCTGTTATTTGCTGGATAAACAAATAGTGTGTGTGCGACAGAGGAAAAGTGCTTTAGTGTTGCTTTAAAAGATAAAAGATGGAAGTCATCAAGGCATCACCAAAGTAATATGCTGTATTCCAGACAACTTGAACATCACACTTCAGTTCTGTCTTTGAAGACCCATTACTGTAGGTGCCCAGAGTTAGAAAGAACTCAGAGAGGCGTTCAATTGCACTACTCAATTGTACTGATTAGTGTTAACCAGTAAGAGGATTTTTGACCTCTTAATTTGTTTGGAATGCAACTGGGAGCTAGGAACTACTACTAGGAAATCTAAGGGTGGGTTGCATCAACCTGGTTCAACTTTTAAACTGATTTAAATCATGGTTTACTGGCTAATTATGTAGCACCAACCTTAAACCTAGTTTAAATTCAGTTTAAATTAAACTCAGGTTAAATTTAAACTCCAGGTAATCTCAGTTTAATTCCCAATTTAAACCTAGATTAAATGTACCTGTAAATCTGTTGCACCAGTAATTTTAAACCTAGGATGAACTTGGATTAGCAGTTTCATTTAAACCACCCCTGGAGGAGGTTTAAATCAGACCATTGCAGTGCAATTGACAACATGGTTGGATATATTTGTTGGATGGAGCTAGCAAAAAAAGTTCCACACCAAAATATCCGAGATCCGGCTTAACCCTTTTGAAGTTTATAGCAACAGTGAATCTTTACAGCAGTAGGCATACTACAGATTCACAAAAGTCAGTGATGTAGCCTACTGTACCTCAATGGGAACGTTGGACCTGCAGGGCTCCAGACTTTTTGCAACTTTTTGCTTTGGTTGCACTGATGCACTTTTTATTTTCTACTTCCAAGTGTTCTAGAATAAAGCCATGCCTTGGCTACCAACCACAGTGGCACACATGCTGTGTTACAGTACACTGGATACAAGAGTTAGAGAGAGAGAGAGAGTGGAAGCATAAATGTACAGGAATAAACATCCAAAAGAAGACGTCCACATGCTGGTTTGGTTTAAGAACACGTATTTTAATTTCTCCTTCAAGCACAGGCAGTCCTGCTTGAGAAACTCGCTCAACCCACAGCAGTGAAACACAGGACGTATCACAGCAGGACAGAGTAATTTACGCGCACACACACATACACGCACACACACACGCACACACACACACACACACACACACACACACACACACTCGTTCAGCTGTCTTCAGTGAATCACCTGCATGTCACACACTCGGTCAGTCAATCAAAACCAGTCACTGCCAACTACACAACTGACAGGAAAAACAAATTTTTCTTCTTTAATTCTTATCACATTATCACATCACAATTAATTTTCCCTTTTCAGATGTTTCATTTTCATTAAATATCAGTAATTTAATGTCATAGTTACTCATAAATTATCCATAACAGCTGAATAGTCATTAATCTTACATGTCAACTAGTGTCTAAACAGTGGAAGTACAGAACCCACCACAGGTGCACCACAAACATACGTAAGTAACATTTAAGATATGTCCATGATAAACTATTTTACTCTTAAAATCTTTTCTTTTTACTAGTTGCAATTGCTGAGACTTGGGGCTAGGGGGCAGCACTGAGATCAGGGTCAAAGGTAAGTCTCTTGGGATGGGACTTCAAGGAGAAGAGGAGGGTTCGAACGCACAAATAGAGTGCCCTGCACTAGGTTTTGGTTAGGGCCATATCGGGAGGGGGGGTGCCATGCTAAACAAACAATTACAGAGTCTACCACAGCAAAACCACAAAAGACATAGATGCCCGTAGGGGAGGTCTCCTGTATTTCAGATCAACAGAACAAACGATACAGTGGAGGGGTGTGCACGGCATGAGCCAGAAGAGCTTTAGTCATTTTACTCTAAACCCCTGATTTCATTAGTCAACATTACTCACAAGCAGAGTTTTTTTTTAATGTATTTTTTTATTTATCTATTTATTTTCTAAAATTCACCAGCAGACGCCATCTATTAGCAACTCTCTCCTCTCAAAAGTGTCAGTTGTGCCCTAGAAATTCGCTGGTGACTAGTGTGTTGAACTCTACTCAGTTCAGGTCATCTAAAATGTGTCTGGTGTATGAGTGTCGTGCACAGGTCTCAAAGACGACCTGTCCACTAGAGATAAATATTGCACATTCTAAGTAGATCCCGCCTCACTAAGTGAACTGTTTTTTGCTACAATGTAGATATGACGTTTGAAGAGATAGGAGCAGAGGTGAACACACAAGTCACCTGGGTTGGATGAGCACTTGGTCTGAGCCCTAGAGCACTAAAAGGGATTGGGAGAGAGCATGCCAATTCTAGGGAACAAGAGGCAGAGATAGGTCTAGACCTAACCCTACGAGGGGGATTGGGATTTGGGACGTAGCTTGTCAAATCCAGGGTACAGAGAGGCAGAGACGGCTCTAGACCTAACTTTAGGATTGGGATTGGGGATTAGGACATAGCATGCCAAATTTAGGAAACAAGAGGCAGAGACCGTTCTAGACCTGACAAGCACGGATCACTAGGGTGTGCGAGCACTGGGCTGAAATGCCTACTGGTGCTCACTGCTGTATCACTAACATGGGGGAAGGTGGGGGTCAGAGGTCATCACAGTGTCAGAGAGAGCACCTACAGAGAGCCAATAGGGAGTGAGCAGAAGATAGGAGGGAGTGGGATCGCCAAGGCGGCATTAAGAGCAGATGGAACCTTCTGGATCATCCTGTAAGTGCAGCAAGGGGTCCTGTCAGCACTGCCAACCTCCTCCTCCTCCTCCTCTTCCTCTTCCTCCATTCCCCTTCGTCATCATCATCATCATCATCATCGTCGTCATCTTTCACTCTTAGTCATTAGACATGCATGCATGGAGAGCATGGTTGGCCCTGAGTCTCCTCTCTCTTCATTATTGTCATTCAGTCCTTCCTTTCTCTCCACGTGTGAGTGGCTGGTTGGTTGTGCTGGTGGGGTGGGGGTAGGGGGGGGGGGGTCTGTTTTGTTTTCTTTCTTTTTTTTGGAAGGGGGGGTTGTATTTTCTGGAGTTTGATGCAAGTCTCATTTTCCGCTGTGAAGAGCACAGAAGAGAAGGAAGAGAGGAGGAGAGGAATAGAAGGAGGAAAAAAAGAAAAAGAAGGAATAAGGGAAAGAAAATCAAGTGTCGAATGGAGGCAGGGGGCTCTCGGGGCGAGAGGGGCTTCCCTTGCTGGGACGGCTGACCAATATAAGAAAATAAATCAAATTAGAACATAAAAATTGAAGAAAAAAAAGAGACAAAGAAAGGAGAGATAAAGGAAAAAAGGAGTGCAGAATGAACAAATGAAAGTGTGGAAGAGCAGAAGACTCAGTTCTCGGGGATGTCAGGAGCAGGAGGAACAGCCACAGCCTGTTGAGAAGCTGCTGAGCAGAAAATGGCCGCGTTTCCCAGATTCGTTAAGAAACTCTTAAGTGCTAATAACTTCTTAGGAGCGCTCTTAAGAAGTTCTTAGCACTGAAGAGCCTCTTAACGAATCTGGGAAACGCGGCCAATAGCTGTTGTCGAAGCAAACTATTTGTGCAGCTACAGTACATAACTTGCTAGTGAGAAGATTTTCTTCTGCACACTTGATGGCGGTGTATTGGCTGGCAGATAGTGACACTTAGTGATTACAATTACAAACACGGTGGCGGCTGTCCTGACACCTTAGAGATCTGTGAGAGCTTAGCAGAGGCAGAAAACGGACAAGAAATGCGAGAACACTTAAAAATGTCACATTGATAAAAAACAAACAAACAAACAAACAAACACAGAAATCAAAACAGCACACTTCAGGAGATGCAGTTATCCCGTAAGCCTCAGGCTGGTGCCGGCTGGGGCGGATGCGGCCCACATGCGGCCCAAGTCCACCCCTGACCCGGCAGCCGTCCAGGAAGTCGCTGCGCGACAGGAGATAATGCATCAGACCCAGACGAGAGCGCTGAGCTTGCGAGCATTAGCATGTGGGCCAAACCCACTACTTCCAAACACCAGAAACGAGATGAACAGAAGAAGAAAGGAAGAAGATGATTTGGAAGAAGAAAGCATTCTTTCATTCAACTCATGGGAAGAAGAGAGCAAAAGAGATCAAAACAAAACAAATTTAAAAAAAAAAAACTAACTACAGAAAGCACAGGATACTCAAACCTTATCTTCTTTCCACGCACACTCCATACACCCCTTCTTCCAACACATGGCTCTATTTCTCCTTAGTGAAGGTGTGTGTGTGTGTGTGTGTGTGTGTGTGTGTGTGTGTGTGTATATATGTGTGTGTTTGTGTGTTTTTTTTCTTTTCCGAGGCAAGAGTGTGAAGACACCGAGGGGTGGGTCTTGTGGGAGTGGCTTGGGAGAGGTAAGCTGTTTTGATTGGACAGGAAGCTGTGCTCCAGCTGTCGGCCATGGTGATGGGAGGGGCTAATAGTCTAAGAAGGAGGAGTCTGAGGCTCTGTGGGGTCTGGAAGGAGAGGGCGGCGGCCTGCGGCTGCCATGGAAACACACACAGAAACACACAGGGACAGGAGACAGGGAATGAGTGTAGGGCAACACACACACATCACATACACACATTGGCTTTGGAGATATATAGCAGAGGAAACTGGTACAAACAGACAACACTTTGTCACAAACACATACATTTAAAATGACATGGGATTCCTCAAGACATTTAGTCACTTTGTTGTGTTGTGTACTGGAAGATTCAAGTGGAAAATAGAGCTGACATACATTACTGGAAGATCATTTTTGTCCCCATTGAAGAACTTAAAAACAACTATTGGAGCCTTGTTCTAGCCTGGAGGCATGGCATTTTCCCTGCCCACAAGATTTGAATTTGGGAAGTTCGGTCTGGAATTCAGTCACTCCATTGGAAAAGAAATGGCCAGTACTCTACTCTGCTAAATGACAGATACTGTGATGAAATAAAAATGAAATACAGTTGTTATGCCTGCTTTACCTTTCATATTTACTAATTTTTAAAGTTATTTTGTTTGAGCCAGTCAGGCACAGCTGGATTTAACTTTTCCTGGTGTCAAAAATGTAAAAGAGAAGGATTGAAAATGCAATATCAACTTCACCATAACACTTTAAGAGGAGCTATCCTAAGTGTTGTAGTGAGGAACAAACGATAGATGAGAGGAACTATCCTACGTGTTGTAGTGAGTGAGGAACCAAACGATAAATGAGAGGAACTATCCTACGTGTTGTAGTGAGGAACCAAACAGTCGATTAAAGGAACTATCCTGCATGTGGCAGTGAGGAACCAAATGCTGGGTTAAAGGAGCTATCCTAGGTTGTAGTGAGGGACCAAACAGTAGGTGAAAGGAGCTATCCTACAGCAAGTGTCGTAGTGAGGAACCAAGCAGTAGGTGAAAGGAGCTATCCTATGTTGTAGTGGGGAACCAAACAATAGGTCAGAAGAGCTATCCAACAGTAAGTGTCGTAGTGAGAACCAAGCAGTAGGTGAGAGGAGCTATCTTATATTGTAGTGAGGAACCAAACAATAGGTCAGAAGAGCTATCCAACAGTAAGTGTCGTAGTGAGGAACCAAGCAGTAGGTGAGAGAAGCTATCCTATGTTGTAGTGGGGAACCAAAGAGTAGGTCAGAAGAGCTATCCTACAGTAAGTGTCGTAGTGAGAACCAAACAGTAGGTGAGAGGAGCTATCCTATGTTGTAGTGGGGAACCAAACAGTAGGTCAGAAGAGCTATCCTACAGTAAGTGTCGTAGTGAGAACCAAACAGTAGGTGAGAGGAGCTATCCTATGTTGTAGTGGGGAACCAAACAGTAGGTGAGAGGAGCTATCCTATGTTGTAGTGGGGAACCAAACAATAGGTGAGAGGAGCTATCCTATGTTGTAGTGGGGAACCAAACAATAGGTCAGAAGAGCTATCCTACAGCAAGTGTCGTAGTGAGGAACCAAACAATAGGTGAGAGGAGCTATCCTATGTTGTAGTGAGGAACCAAACAACAGGTGAGAGGAGCTATCCTAAGTGTCCTAGCGAGGAACCAAGCGATGGGTGATTTATGGTGACTATGTAGATGACGGCATGGAAACGTCCATAATCCAGAGGAAGCCGTCATCTGTGTGGGCATGAGGCTTTGGAACAGCGGACATTACATACGTCACATGACGGACACATTTCCTTGGTGAATGTTTCTATGGCAACATTCACCAACAGAGCCATGGTTGAGTAAGATGCTGGGAGGGGGGGACGGACAAGGGGGTGGGACACACAACGGTTACAATGCTTCTTGACCCCTGACCTTTGTGTCAGCACTCCGTCTCAGATCCACTTGGATGTGACGTTGGAGAAGAGTGTGCATGAATGACGTGTGTGTCACGTGTGTGCCACGTGTGGGCCTGCATGTGTGTTTGTAAACATGGCGTGGAGAGCCTGCACCACATCACGTAAAGGAATAATACATCTAACCTTTCCTTTGATGTGAGGAAAGATATCCTGCATAGCATACTTGCATACACCCACCCACACACACACACACATACAAACATACACACACACACACGCACATATACATTAGTATGCTGGTTATAAAGTAACAGCAAGCCATCGTGTGAAGTCAATCAGGGTCTATACTGACACAGGCCACCACCAAGTTTGCTTTTAATTTATTTTCCTTAAGACCTCCTTATGCACAGCAATAGCCCCAATGAGATCCTAAGATATTATCCCTATGAGAGCCAATGATATATGGGCCCATATAAGAGCCTAAGATATATGGCCCCCTATGAGAGCCTGTGATGTATGGCCCCCTATGAGGGCCCAAGATATACAGTATGGCCCCTATGAGAGCCTACGATTATGGCCCCTATGAGAGCCTAAGATACAGTGAGGAGCATATGTATTTGATACCATGCTAAAACAGGAATATAAAATCATCATTTGACAGTTGATCTTAATGCCTTAATTCAAAAAATGACTAAAAATAAAACCGCCAAGGACACCAATTTTCTTTGTGATTGAAGAATGTATCTTAAATAAATAAATGTTTTCCTTAAATGCTAAGGGAAGGAAGTATTTGACCCCCTATGTAACCCTATGGGAATTTAGCACATAGGGTTAACATAGGGTCAGGCAGATTTTTATTTTTTAAAGGCCAGCTATTTCATGGATCCAGGATATTATGCATCCTGTTAAAGTTCCCCTGGCCTTTGGAATTAAAATAGCCCCACATCATCACATACCCTTCACCAAAGCTAGAGATTGGCATGGTCCTTTTTCCAAAAGGCCTATTAGCCTATTTGATTTGCATTGAGCTCAATGAGCATCAAACAGGCTAATAGGCCTACTGGAAAAAGACCCATGCCAATCTCTGGATATGGTGAAGGGTATGTGATGATGTGGGGCTATTTTAATTCCAACGGCCAAGGGAACTTTATCAGGATGCATAATATCCTGGATCCATGAAATAGCTGGCCTTTAAAAATAAAAATCTGCCTGCCCCTATGTTAACCCTATGTGCTAAATTCCCATAGGGTTACATAGGGGGTCAAATACTTCCTTCCCCCTAGCATTTAGGAAGAACATTTATTTATTTACGATACGTTCTTCAATCGCAAAGAAAATTGGTGTCCTTAGCGGTTTTATTTTTACTCATTTTTTGAATTAAGGCAATAAGATCAATTGTCAAATGATGATTTTATATTCCTCTTTTTAGGCAACTTTAGCATGGTATCAAATACATTTTCTCCTCACTGTATATGGCCCCCTATGAGAGTCTATGTTATATCGCCTCCTATGGGAACCTATTATATACGTCTCTGACAGAGGGGCGTGGCCTTTAGGACTCTGGTCAGGACGCAGGTGTACACTCAGGTGCGCTACTGAGGTGGCATTCTCTTAATGACCCTGTTTGACCTTCAGACACATGGGGTGGGAACTCTGTCCACTCCGTAACCACGGTAACCTTGTTGTGAGAGAGTGGTTAGGGAGCGGTCAGACTCTCAGGGTCATGCAGCAGGAAGAGCCCAGTCCAATGTGCTGAGACCAGCACCAGACACTCGAGAGGGTGAGAGATAGAGAGAGAGAGAGAGAGAGAGAGAGAGAGAGAGAGGAGAGAGAGAGGGTGAGAGAGAGAGAGGAGAGAGAGCCAGGATAGGTGTGAGTGAGACAGTTATAAATAAGTAAGTAATAAGTGAGTTATTAAGAGAATGAGCGTAAGTAATTAATAGGGCAAGTGTGTGTGTTTGTGTGTGTGTGTGTGTGTGTGTGAGAGAGAGAGAGAAAGGGAGAGTGTGTTTGCGTGACAGAGAAGAGTCGGTGTGTGCGTTTGTTAATTATAGAGAGGGATGTGTGTGTGTGAGAGAGAGAGACAGGGAGAGAGAGAGAGAGAGAGAGAGAGAGAGAGAGAGAGAGAGAGAGAGAGAGAGAAAGAGAGAGGAGTACTAGGCAAGTAGTTGGTGAGAGTGGGAGCACCACACGTACCAGAAGTGTTAGTCCTCACTGGTCACTGATAGTAATTCTGAAAGAGGAATCATAGCGGACAGGTGGAGGTGGAGGTGGAGGTGAGGGGAGATGGAGGGGTGAGGGGGTGGTGGTGCAAGACCAGAGGGTTTTAGATGTGGAGGACAGAAAGAGAGAGAGAGAGAGACAGAGACAGACAGAGAGAGAAAGAGAGAGAGAGACGCACGGCACTATTGACTGCTGTCATGTCTGGTTCAACTCCAGACTAATAACACTCCTTGTGTTAATTTCAGTCCAATCCACAGGAGCTAGTAACTACTCATGTACTTGTGAGAGTGTGTGTTGATTTCAGTGGGTGTTTCACTGTATTTCTTTAGATAGGAGGCTGCATGCAGCTCTCTCAAATGAGATTGACCTCACAGCCATATTATTGTTAGCGACTGACCAGAATCCTTAGTATGTTGTGATCCTTAAGATGTTTAGTTGATTAAGATGCCAATCTTTCAAAGGGAATATACACACATCCCTTGCTGCTGCTGTGTGTCTGTGTGTGTGGATGTGTGTGTGTGTGTGTGTGTGTGTGTGTGTGTGTGTGTGTGTGTGTGTGTGTTGAGGCGAGACAGCAGTCTTAAGTGGCGTGAGTGTCTCATTAAGGAGGCAAGCAGCTGCCCTGACTGTTTTCAGGTGACGTCACCAGAGTTAGCACACAACCACAAGCAACAGAGGGCAAGGTTAGCAGAGTATTAGCATCACAGAGGAGACAGAGAGAAGAAAAGGCAACCAAACACACACACACACACACACACACACACACACACACACACACACACACACTACATGTCCCCTGCTACATAAACACATTTTCTCCACCATTCACACTTTCTTGGTCCTGTATGTTTCCCAATTGCGCTAGACAAATTCCTTAAAGGTAGCGTGTTAAAAGGTCAGTCCATGACTAACCTGCACTTGTTGATGTTTGAAACAAACATAGGGACTCAGACTGAGCCATAAACAATCCCAGCCAATTAGGATACTGCTAGCACAGAGTCATCTGATTTGATATCAACAACTCTTCATGAATGTGAAAAATGGCAAATGGTGAACTGCATCTTTAAGACTATCAAATCATGATTTACTTTCTTTGCAACAGATCTCTGATCAGAAACGCTTTATTACAAATTTCTGATCAAAAGTACATCCGTCCTCTAATGTGTGTGTCCTCTGAAGTCTCATGGTAGGTCGACACCAGGAGCGCAACTGAAGCATTCTGTTCACGGAGTGTGTGATAGTTTTAGCAGACTGGAATCAATGTGTGCAAAGCGCTTACGTCTGGTGTAGCCAGCTCCACTGATCACAGTGGAAGCTAATTGTTGCAGCATACGCGCCGTGATTGGAATGCTTCAGTTGTGTGTCCAGCATAGCCCAGCTGTGCGCCACCCCCTCTAGCTTTCTCTCAGTGTCACACACACACACAGACACACACACACACACACACACACACACACAGTAAATACCACTACAGTCTTCAGGTCCACTGGGAACAAATGCAAGACCTTTGTCTCCTCTCAGCCTTGTTGGGAAGTATTTAAAATATCCAGTCCATATCAAGTTTTTTTCGTACACAATAACTGTAGAATCCATGCTTCACATATCTTCAGGTGATGCTCCCCGGATGATTACAGTTAATCAGCTCATCACAGTGATTATAACTCCCTCATTCATATTTGGATATGAGACACGGATCTAACTGCAGCTTTTAACAGTGTTTACAGATACAGTAAGAGAGATAGATTTAGACTTTATTGATCCCCAAGGAATCAACATTTAACATAAGATCAACATATTTACATTAACTCTGCTCCCTGTTACAGGTTGCCAGTTCTTATATCTCCTTTTAAACATGCTCAGGCTTGCCTGAATTCCATCTTTAGCTTTTCACACTCTCCAAGGTTGCTATGGTTCTCCAGACTTCTTTCACAATCTTAATCACTAAAAATAATAATAAAAAAAAACCCCTCCCTGGTCCGCACCTCTCCGTCTCTATGGTAACGGGACTCACCTGGGCACGCCGGGGGGTGCGCGGTTGGGGCGCGAGGGCACCATCGGGGCCCCCGGGTCAGGTGAGGCCCCCGGGCGCGAGGGGATGGGGGGGCCTCCAGGGGGGGGTCCCGGCGCAGAGCCCCGTGAGCCTGGCCGCGCTGGGGGCCCAGGAGGAGGCCCTCGTCTCTGGGGAGTGGGACTGGTGGCAGGGGACCTGGAGGAGTGGGGAAGGGAGGCGTAAAGTTTATAGCGTTTAAAGGAAAGTTAATGTTACTGTCTTCATTCATTCATTCATTCATTCATTCATTCTTTAATCTCCAACACAATTTCTAATCTTCCAAAATGTTGTGTAATCCCACTTTACTATCTTTACTTTCTAATCATTTTAAGATACATCCCTGTTTTATTTCTGAAATCAGAAAAAGTATAAACTTCTCAACAACTGTGAAAACAGCTTGTGATGACGTGTAGTGGACTGTTGATGATAAAGGGCCTGACTAAGACACTAACACAGGACACTCAGCATAAAGAACTACATATGAAGATGTCTGCAAGAGCCACAAACTGAAAATGATGGTAAAAAAAAAACTTATTTCAAGCCCTGATGCTTTGCTTTGCTACATATTGTGTGCTTTCTTCAGGGAACAGCAGGGGGCGCCATGTCACTGAACCCACAGAGACTCGACTGCACACGCTCTTTGTGAGTCAGTCGGCTGACTTGGCTATGAGATGAGGAGTCCCTTCCTCCTCTCCTCTCCTCTCCTCTCTCCACTCTCCCTCCCCTCTTCCTCCCCCCACCACACACACACTCCTCTTCTTCCTCACCTGCCGCCGGATCCTCCCCTCTGCACCTGCAGCCAGGAGTCGTCGACGGGCGGTGGCATGGCGGTGGTGATGGTGGTGGTGCTGATGTCGCCGATGATGTTGAGGGCCTCGCGCAGCGCGTGGTACATGCGCAGCATCTCGTCGCGGTGCTGCGCCTGCTCCTGCGACTCCTCCATCAGCGAGTTCTGGTCCCCGCACGAGTACAGCTGCGCCAGCAGCTCCGCGTTGATGTACTCCTTAGTCTGGACACACGGGGGCAGCACAGCACAGCACGCATGAGGAGAGGAGAGGAGAGAGGAGAGAGGAGGAGAGAGGGATAAAGATAAAGAGAGGGAGGGAGAAAAGAGAGGAGAGAGGGAGAGAGGGAGAGAGATGGACAGAGAGAAAGAGAGGGAGGGAGAAAAGAAAGAAGAGAGAGGAGAGAGGGAGAGAGATGGAGAGAGAGAAAGAGAGGGAGGGAGAAAAGAGAGAGGAGAGAGGGATGAAGAGAAAGAAAGGGAGGGAGAAAAGAGAGAAAAAAGAAGAGAGAGGGGGAGAGATAGACAGAGAAAGAGATGGAGGGAGAGATGGACAGACAAAAGGAGGGAAGGAGAAAATAGGAGAGATATGGAAAGAGCGAGGGATGGAGAAGATAGAAGAGGAGAGGGGGAAAGACAAGAGAGAGGGATGGAGAAGAGAAAAGAGAAGAGGAAAGAAGGTGAGAGAGAGAAAGAGATGGATGAAAAGAGGAGAGGGAGAAAAGAGAGGAGGGAAAGAGAGAGAGAGAGGTGGAAATGGTTAGAGGTGAGCAGTTAACAGAACTGTCAGTGATTAAATCAAATGTTAGTGTGTGTGTGTGTGTGTGTGTGTGTGTGTGTGTGTGTGTGTGTGTGTGTGAGACTGACATTGTTGACCATCAGGTGCATGATGGTCTTGGGGATGAGGTCGCGGACGGTCTTGTTGACGATGCCCATGTAGGAGTCCACCAGGCTGCGGATGGTCTCCACCTGACGCTCCAGCTGAGGGTCCATGGAGCTCATGAAGTTGTCCGAGCCATTCTCATCCGAGGCGTCACCCTGGACACACACACACACACACACACACACACATAAACATAAGTATACTATAAAATATAATCATGAGCTATATGAAAGCTGTAGTTCTAAGCCTATGAGACCTGGACACCTTTGAGATACACTACCGGTCAAAAGTTCTCAATTTCCATTCCACTCCATCAAAGACTGAATACCCGGCTGTTCTCGACTGTTGTAGAAAGAAATGGCTGATCTTTAATAGAATATCTACGTACATTGGCCCATTATCAGCAACCATTCATCCAATGCTGCAAAAGCACATTCTGTTTACCAATCTGACTGAGAAAACATTAGAGAACCCTTTTGCAAATGTAGGTATATACAGTAACATAATCTGACAACTCAGCTGGTTTTCTGTCTACAATGGAGTGGAATGGACATTTCTAAGTGACCCCAAGCTTTTGACCAATAGTGTACTTTAGAAGTATTTAAAGGAAAGGTGAGAAGAAGTATACTCTTATAGTATACTAACACTATTCACTACCCAGGAGCTAAATGACAGATGTGCTAAAGTATGCACTAAGCTAAACTACTTTACTTAAAAACTAGACAGATGTGCACCAAAACTACTTTCACTACTTTATGATGGATGATCTGACTGGCAAAGTTTAGGTGCAACAGGAAAGTCTTTCACAAAGTAGACAGCAAAAAATGGTCTTGAAGTGCTAGAAGATTCTTTGATTTCAGTACTGGACAGACACACACACACACACAGAGACATTTTCCTTCAAACTCGTTTGCATACCAACGAATCAGCTGCATTAGTATGCATTTGAGTTCCAACAACCACAAGGACATGATCTCACACTGGGCTCTGACTGGGGCTCTCTCTCACACACACACACACACACACACACACACATTTAATCTTTATGTGTGTGTGATTAAAGCTCAGATCTGCTTTCATAGGCATGTCTGTGTTTGTGTGTGTGTGGGCGAGACTTTATCTAAAGTCTTAATTCGCCCAGACTCCACCAATCACATGGCTCTGCAGCACAACACTGTGCCCTTCG
>NC_085007.1:10565703-10573203 GCF_963854185.1 Sardina pilchardus | reverse complement strand
ACTCTGTATGTGAGAGTGTGTGCATGTGTGTGTGTGTGTGTGTGTGTAAGAAAGTGTGTGCTTGCTGATGAAAACACACTATGCATGGGTAGGATACCTTCACAAATTATCCAGAATTCTTAGCAGTAATTTACCACAAGGAGGACCAGAACAAGACAGACAGACCTCCCTCCCCTCTCTCACCCTTCCCTTCCTCTATCTGCTCCCTCTCTCCCTCCCTCTCTCTCTCTCTCTCTCTCTCTCTCCTGGGGTACAGGGGGATGAGAGGAGAGGTAGAGGAACAGGAGTAAAATATACTGCAAGAAAAACAAGCACCACTCGTTTATCTCATCAACCCTGCGCTCGCATGCTGAAATATCCAGATGCTCTGTGTTTCCCCTCCCTACATCTCTCCTTCCCTCCCTCCCTCCCTCCCTCCATCTCTGTCTGTCTGTCTGTCTGTCTTCCTCCCTTTCACCCCCCCCCCCCCCTCTCTCTCTCTCTGTCCTTCTCTCTCCTCTCTCTCATTTGCTTAGAACTCTCTCCGTCTGGTGCTGGTCACCATCCAGCGCTGGACGGGTTCTGCCAAGCCGTGTACCGTGAACCGCTTCAGAACCTCCTGAACAGAAGACTGGGCTGACGACTCTGCGGAGCGGTTCGGTTCGGTTCGGTTCGGTTCGGCTGTGTGTTCTGGGAACGCGCTACTGTGAGTGTGGAGTGCGCCGTGCTCTGCTGGAGATCTGGGCTCGCGTGAGACCCAGCGGCAGGGAGAAGGCCCAGAGTACTGCAGCTGAGGGGGAGCTGCCTAGTGCCTACGGGCTCGTTCATACCCCATTTCCCTACGTACAGTGAACGCACCCGTCCGCCCTAAACACGAGGGGACGCTGCCTTCATCTTCGTCTCAGAGTTGACCACTGCCTGCCCGAACAACTAGTGTCTACTCAAACAACTGTTTTTACTGTCTATCCAAACGACTGTCTACCAAACGCGACTATCTACTGTACCCAACGCGACTATCTACCCAAATGACTGTCTATCCAACGCTACTATCTACCCAACATGACTATCTACCCAAATGACTGTCTATCCAACGCTACTATCTACCCAACATGACTATCTACCCAAATGACTGTCTACTCAATGTGACTATCTACCCAACATGATTATCTACTAATAGACTGTCTACCCAATGCGACTATCTACCCAAAGCGACTATCTACTCAAAGCGACCATCTACCCAAATGACTGTCTATCCAACGTGACTATCTACCCAAATTACTGTCTACTCAATGTGACCATCTACCCAATGCGACTATCTACCCAAATGACTGTCTACCCAATGCGACTATCTACCCAAATGACTGTCTATCCAACGTGACTATCTACCCAAATGACTGTCTACCCAATGCGACTATCTACCCAAATTACTGTCTACTCAATGTGACCATCTACCCAACGCGACATTCTACCCAACGTGACTATCTACCCAAACAACTATCTACCTAAACGACTAGTGTCTACTCTCTAGTGTCTACTGAACGACTGTCTAACCAAACGACTATCCACCCAAACGAGTGTCTACAAAACAAATTTACTCAGCGACTGTCTACCCAAACAACTAGCTACCCAAATGAATACGGCACAGACGTGGAGATGGGAGGTCTCTTCCTTCACATTTCTCCAAAGCATATTTCCAAAGTGGTTGAATAGAAAAACATTGAATAGAAGGTTAACACAGATGAACAAACCTACAAAAAGCATGGCTTATTACCTTGCTCTCTCTCACTGAATATTTTTAACAACATAACTGCTTAACCCTGCTGCTCACTCACACACTCCCCTTCGTCTCTGAAACTTTCTTCTAGTCTCTCTATTTCACTCTTCCTCCCCCGTCTTCCTCTTTACCCCCCCCCCCCCCCTCTCTCTCTCTCTCTGCTTGGCTGTGTGTGTGTGTGTGTGTGTGTGTGTATGTGTGTGTGTGTGCGCACACAGTACTGCTGACCTAGCTCCCCGGAGAGGCTGGCTTTGATTTCGTGCTCAGGTCGAAACGCAGAAACCGTAGCTAAAGCAAACACAGCCACCACCCAGAGTCTGGACACACACACACACACACACACACACACACACACACACACACACACACACACACACACACACACACACACACACACACACACACACACACACACACACACACACACACACACACACACACACACACACACACACACACACACACACACACACACACTGCCCCTCTCTCCCTCTCCATCTTTCTCTTCCGTTCTCTCTCTCTCTCTCTCTCTCTCTCTGTGTTTCGTTCCCTCTCGACCACATCTCCTCCTCCTCTCTTTTCGTCTCCTTCAGAAGACTCCAGCGCGCTGGTTTCCAGTTTCTGTGAGTCGCCACGTACGACACAGTGACGGATTCTCTGGGGGACAAACTTCAAACTGACCCCAAATTCAAACTGCTCAGCCCTCAAGTCCCTCCTCTATCTGTTTCTTTCTCTCTCTCTCTCTCTCTCTCTCTCTCTCTCTCTCTCTCTCTCTCTCTCTCCAACCTTCTCTCATTTCTCCTCACCATAACTTCTGTGTTGTCTCTGCTTTGCCAAACTTTGACATCAATGCTAAACTCCGAGCCAACATCCCGCCAGCACACACACACACACACACACACACTCCTGCACAGAGGACAGAACGTGACTAGAGAGGTGAAGAGGGGAAAGACTGATGCCCCCCCCAAAAGAAAAGAGAAGAAAAGGAAGTAAAAGGCAGGGAGTAAAAGAGAGGGAATACGAATTACGTAAAAAAGTAAAAATAAAATAAATAAACACCCCCACTGCCCCCTTTCTCTCTGTCACACACACACACACACACGCAAACGCACGCCCCCCCCCCCCCCCCCATCACCTGTCAGCCTACTGCAGATGTGTGCACTGATTTACCTCTCTCTGCTCCCAGCACCTACACACACACACACACACACACACACACACACACACACACACACACACACACACACACATACACACACACCTCCTCCTCTTGGGCAACTCCACCAAATCTGCTCCAGATTGGGACCCCCCCACTCCAGTGGGGCTCCTGGGTGAGTGAGTGTGTGTGTGTGTGTGTGTGGGAGGGGGGGTTGCTCTTATAAAGGGCTCTTTATTCGCGGCGGACAGGGAAAGGAAATCAGCTCAGGGGAGAAAAAACAGGGCAGGCAGGGGGAAGCTGCCGAGCTCAGAACTGCACATCTGGACTTATTACACAGCTTTCCTCCGTACCGCATACACACACACACACACACGCACGCACACACACACACACACACACACACACACACACACACACACACACACACACACACACACGCCAGCATTCCTCCTTCTCTCCATCCCTCCACTAGCTACACAGCCCACAGTCTCTGCAGTCAGCCGCCCTCGCACACACAAACACACACTTACACACACACACACACAAAGTTGTAGTCACACTCACAGAAATAACTCTCACACATAAAAAGCCCTCCTGTACGGTAATAAACATACACTCACACACACATACACAGCTAATATAGACACATGAACTGACACTCACGCAACCTCATTTACACACATACTGTACCCTGATCAATGAGTGCACACAGACAGACATAGTTGGATACAGAAAACTCATCAAAGTACATCCATCTGTGCTGAAATAAACAGACAAATGGATGCACGCTCAGACACACACACTCACTCACACACACAAACACACACACACACACACACACACACACACACATATACTGTACACAGGTGTCAGCATATTGGCACCCACCTACACACACATACTTCAGCTCCAAGTATAACTTCAAATAACATTACACATCTTGTACACACGTCCACCTACTGATGTATGTCCAACCACACACACACACACACACACATACACACACACACACACACACACACACACTTAATACTCCCTTCACAGCTTTCCAGCAAGTCTGCCACCCCCTTTAAACCCACAATTACACAACACATGTAGAAAATGAATGTGCCTCACTTCCTGTTGACCTCTGACCCCACACTTCCTGTAGCCTCCCAAAATGTCCAGACAGAGAGACAGAGAGGGAGGGAGAGAGAGAAAGAGAGAGAGAGAGAAAACAGAGCCAGACGAGGAGGAGGAGGAGGAAGAAAAAAAGGTCAAAGGCTCCTCCCTCTCTCTCTCTTTTTCTCTCTCTCTCTCTCTTTCTTTCTCTCTTCCTCTCTGTCTCTCTCTACCTCTCTCTCTCTCTCTTTCGCTCCTATGCAGTGTCACTGAGAGAGACGCGAACTCAGAGCTCCTGCCACGTCAAGCCTGTAAGTCCGACTCCGACTCCCGGCAGCCTCGGGATGGATGCAGCCCAGACTCCTGACCGCACACACACACACACACACACACACGCACAAACACACACACACACACACACTCGCTCCTTCTCTTTCTCTCACACACACATATGCAGAGCGCAGGGGAACATTTCACACACGCTCAGCATCCAAACTTTCTCTGCTCTGCTCTGGACTGAGGAGGAGAGAGAAGATCTGCTGTGAGGAGCGAAGGACCAGAGGAGAAGAGAAGAGAGGAGAAGAGTGGATCACAGAGGAGAAGAAAAGAGACGGCGAGAGGATCAGAGAAGAGAAGAAAGGAGGAAGAGAGGAGAGGAAAGAAGAGAGGAGAGGATCAGAGAAGGGAAGAGAGGAGGAAGAGAGGAGAGCTCTGAGGGCAGCAGAAGTGCCATCCCGGACATGCCATATCCACTGAGCCGGCTATCTCTCTACAGCTCTCATCCATCCATCCATCCATCCACCTATTCATCACTCGTTCACATGTCAGTCTCTCCACTCGTTCACTCACTCTTTTTTCCACCGGTTTGCATTTCGCTTGTGTGTGGAGCAGTACTCTTGCTCACATCAGGAACTCGACATAGAGAGAGCGAAAGAGAGAGAGAGAGAAAGAGATAGTGAAGAAGAGTTGAAGAGAAGAGGAGAGCAAACCCATAAGAAAGCAGCTGGATGAGGTACCTTCAGACGTTTGGGTTGTGTGTTTGTGTGTGCGTGTGTGTGTGTGAGTGAGTGTGTGAGTGAGTGAGTGTGTGAGTGTGTGAGTGTGTGTGTGTGTGTGTGTGTGTATGTGCAAATGTGAGTTATATTTGATGATGAGTTGGACAGGATTGAGTGTGTGAATGCATATGTGACACATATTTTTGTCTGTGTGTGTGTGTGTGTGTGTGTAAAGAGGAAGAAGTTGAGTGACAATGTTTTTAACCACACACACACACACACACACACACAGAATAATTCATTTAAAAAAACACATTCACTACAGACGGATCTGTTATCCGATTCCTTTCCTATAGCTTATTTAACACACCTCTTCATCTCCGCATTAAGGTCAACGAGGACATGTACATCGGTAGACCTAAAGCGCCAGTGCATGCTTGTGTAATCACCGAATTTAAACACAACGTCTCATTTAATGAAGTGACGAACAGATCAGCCGCTGATGGATGGTCCCTCTGAGTGGCTTAGATCAACCCCTCCTGCTGATTTATATATCTACAGTAGAAAAAATGCTAATCAAGAACTGATGAGGCGGCAGTCACTCCAGAAAGGGGATTTGGGGGGAATCTGGGAATGTTTAGGCTGTCTCCGGGATTGGGAATGAGACGTGAGCTTTCGGAATGTGCTTCTCTCCACAGGAGACGCGGCAGACTGCTGACGCTGCCCATCTCCACTCCGTCACCTCTCTCTCCCTCTCCCTGCCAACTCTTCTCTCTCTCTCTCTCTCTCTCTTACCTCCTCTGAGTCTCTCATTCTATCTTTCTTTCTCTTTCCTTCTCTCCGTCTAACATTCTTCTTTCTCTTTTTCCCTCTTTCTCTCTTTCTTTCCTTTATTTTTCCTATTTTTTTCTACCCCCCCTCCCCTTCCATTCTCTCTCTGCTTCTCTCTCTCTCTCTCCCCCTCTCTTTCTCTATTTATCCCCTCTTCCATTCTCTCTCTCTCTCTCTCTCATAGCTGGAACCTTGAGAGTCAGAGCTACTGGTGAGAAGGCCTCTCTGCTGCTCAACTCAACCAGCTCAGCATCCCAGCGCCTTTGGAGTGGGAACAAGGCTTAGTGAGTACTCAGTGTGTGTGTGTGTGTTTGTGAGTGTGTGCGTGTGTGTGTGTTTTATGTGTGTGTTTTTGTGTATGTTTGTGTGTGTGTGTGTGTGTGTGTGTGTGTGTGTGTGTGTGTATAAAGTACATCTGTCTCCCTGTGTGTCCACTGAGAGCTGAGAGCTGCCCGCCCCGCCTGCCCAGTGTTCAGACTACCTGTTCAGGAAGTCGTGGTTGTACAGTAGTCTGCACATTGGTTAGGCTGTGTGGGAAAACGCGAGACACACACACTCCAGAGCTCTCACACACACCGTGCTGCCGTGACGTCACACGCGACGGAGGCCATGGAACGCTGGAATGGTAACGACTACGCTGCAACTCATCCTGTCCTCAAATTAGTCAATGTTCTGGCAGCAGTTCAGCTGATGATCAGTTGTATGGTTTAGTACTGTATTGAGCAATGGATTAAAAGAAGCGGTGGTTTATTCGCCTTTTGACTCATGTACATAGATAAAAACAATAGTGGTTTAAACTGAGATCTTTTTTTGTGTTTCTGAGGGTGTGCTTGTGTGTAAATATTTAGCTTGTTCTGTCCCTTTGCATGGAACAGAGGGAGTGCTGTAAACAAAGAGAGTTCTTATACACACACACACCACACACTCAGAGCTGTCTTTAGGGAAGTGTGTGAAAGTGATGTACATTTTGTTGTTGTGCTACTTTCAATAAAGTTTGTCCAAAAAAATAATATAAAGTCTGAAGTGTTTTGCTGACGCATCAGAAATGTACGCGGCTGTGTCCAGCATGTCTCAACTCTTCTCTCTCTCTCTCTCTGTGTGTGTGTGTGTGTGTGTGTGTGTGTGTGTGTGTGTGTGTGTGTGTGTGTGTGTGTGTGTGTGTCTAGAAGCCAAAAGTGACAAAACTAGTGTAACACAATCTTCATTTTGACCTACAGTACGTCGAAATATCAAAATACTGTATAATTGACTGAGAATATTCTGGAACCTCTCACTGAAAACCCACCAAGACCCAACGGGCAAATTCACATTATTTGAATTTATATAAAATGTAATTATATTTTCATTCAACACGTCCAGATCCTCACCCATGATTCTTGGTTGAATAGCTCCTAAACTCCCTCTCTTTCCGCATGATAAACCTCATATGAAATTAATATAACTTGCTCTTCTATATACTGTATGCTCTTGAGTGATCTGTTTTCCGCATTGTTTCCAACATCAGGCTTACAGTACCTTAGCATGTAATTATTTCCTAAGATATGTAAGCAAATGTATTTGATTCATTGAAATGTCGGTCAAAGCATGAGCAATTCCTAACCCTTCCCCCAAACCATACACAGGACTGTGTATGCCTTGGACCACATGATACATGTACAAAT
>NC_085007.1:10528203-10560703 GCF_963854185.1 Sardina pilchardus | reverse complement strand
GGGGGCTGAGGGAGAGAGGGGGTGCAAAAGAGGGAGAGGTAGATGGAGAGAGAATGAGGGAGAGAAAGAGAGAGGTAGAGGGGGGTGAGGGAGAGAAAGAGAGGGAGAGAGAAAAAGAGTCGGAGGGAAAGAGGGGGTGGTGATTGTGGTATGCACATGTGGGTGCCAGCTTTGGTGTGTCTGACACACAGAAGGTCCCTTAGGTCTTTCTGCAGCCCAATTTCACCACACACACACACACACACACACACACACACACACACACAACATATACAGAGGGAGAGAGAGACACACACACACACAGAGTTGTACACGCACACACACACACACACACACACCATCAGAAAACAATGCCTCACCCCACAGCACTTTTTAAAAAGTTCCACCAAAACATCCGTTGCCACTGATTCAGAATCAGGGCATTTCCCTGATGCTCTGTAGTCCTCTGCTATCTGCCAGTCAACCCCAACAACCAGCAGACTGCTCTGAGGCCAGATAGCCGGGGGAAGCCCCAGCAGACGCACGCACTCCCACACTGCTTTACTATTGCCTTTCAAGAAGTGTAAAACCTTTGAAATGGCAAGGTGCCAGGTCACAGTATATGGGATCCATGTTGGGGCAACCAACCGAAGGTGTGTTTGTGTGTGTGTGTGTGTGTGTGAATGTGTGTGTGTGTGTGTGTGTGTGTGTGAGTGTGAGTGTGTGTGTGTGTGTGAGGGCGCCACCAAATTCTACAAGCTTCATTTACGAGGGAAAACCTTACTGAGTAGGAAAGTATTCAACAGACAAGGGGGGGAAATGAAGGCCAAGAAGAAAAAAAAAAACGTTGCTGTCAGCAGAAAACTAGAGTCAGAAATACACTGACTTGATTGAGAACATGACTCATCTAACTGAACTCATTCCTATTCTGTTGTTGGAAACACACACACACACACACACACACACGTATGCAGTTGAGTGGAAAAACCATTAGCGATGTGGCAGTTCTGTAGAAAACTATCCCAACGTGAAATATGCATTGAGTATGTGTGTTCAAATGTACTTATATTCATATATGTGTGAGGTGTGTGTGTGAGAGTGAATGTGTGTGTGTGTGTGTGTGTGTGTGTGTGTGTGTGTGTGTGTGTGTGTGTGTGTGTGTGTGTTCTGCAGACAGGATGCCATAGCATTAGTCAGAGCTCGTAAACTGCAGCTTTAAACAGGCGGAACGTGACCACAGACGGAGCCATCAGCCCGAGGGGATCGGGTCAAGACCAACCCCCAAACACCCAGCCCAGCCAATCGATAAGCAGAAGCATCACGAGAGCATGAAATCAGATTGCAGATTGGCTAGGTGTCTGATAAACAGGGGAAATAAGCCAAACATATTTGTGTGCGTGTGTGTGTGTGTGTGTGTGTGTGTGTGTGTGTGTGTGTGTGTGTGTATGCATGAGCGAGTGAGTGAGTGTGTGTATGTGTATGCATGAGTGTGTGTGTGTGTGTGTGTGCTTGAGTGAGTGAGTGAGTGTGTGTGTGTATGCATGAGTGTGTGTGTGTGTGAGCGCGTATTCCACATACCTCATCATCCTTGTACCAGGACAGGGACTCGGCGGTCATCACGAACCAGTACTCTTTGGCTCCGCCCTTCATGATGCCGATGTTGTTGATGGTGAGCCATCCCTTCCTGATCACCTACAGAAGAGACACATACAGTACAGGGGTCAAACTCACAGATAGAAACACACACACACACACACACACACACACACACACACACACACACACACACACACTCAAATATCACACACACACTCAAAGATCACTTTCATATGTATTACACAGATGCTGGGACCATGAATGACTGACATCTGCCCCTAGTGGCCAGAGGTCGACACTGCTTCCTACACTTGTATGTGTGCGAGATGCAGTTCAGCTGTGTGTGGTAGTTCTATAGAGAGGAGGGGCCTGCTGGTCAGTGTATCGCCACGGCTACAGGAAGTGTAGGGGCTCTGTGTGTTTAGACTACCCAATACGACCTCTGACCCCAACCCTGGGTGGCTGTTAGAGTTTACTGACACGGTGGGCCTGGGGCAATTATACATCCGAGTTGCCCTTGTTATGCTCACACACAAACACACACACACACACACACACACACACACACACACACACACACACACACAGGAAGCACAAATTCGTGGTAAAGGTCATGTTGCTGTGGGGCGATTGGCATGTGACTGAGGGAGTTGGTCAAATATAAGAAAATAAAAGTAACTAAGTTCACTGCACCCCTCTTCTCTTCTCTTCTCCTTTTCTTTCTCTCTTTTTCTCTTTCCCTTCATTCTCTTCTCTTCTCTCCTCTTCTCTTTCCCTTCATTTTCTACTGTCTGACTTTTTTTTCTCTTCCCTTTATTATTTTCTCCTCTCTTCCTTCTCTTCTCTCTCTCCTCTCAGACTCTGGTGCTACTTAGCCTTTTAAGGCGTCCTTCATATGGTTCAGTTAAGGGTGTTCAGGTTAGTTAAATTCTCTCCTCTCCTCTCCTCTCCTCCTCTCTTCTTTATTCCTCTCTGTTCCAGGATGATTCACTGTCTCATTCAGTCCCTCTCCTCTCCTGGCTGAAGATTCCTTCCTCACCCAGCCCTTCTCCTGAGTTCCCCTGTGTGTGTGTGTGTGTGTGTGTGTGTGTGTGTGTGTGTGTGTGTGTGTGTGTGTGTGTGCATACCGGTATGCGCGTTTGTGTGTATGCATATTTGTTTGTGTGTGTGCGTGTGCATGCGCATGTATGTGTGTATGTGTGTGTGTGTGTGTGTGTGTGTGTCTGTGTGAGTGAATGAATGTGTGTGTGTACATGTACGTGTACGTGTGTGTCTGCCTCGGTGTGTGTGTGTGGGTGTGTGTGCGCGCGCATCTGTGTGTGTGTGTATGTGTGTGCTAACGGCGCCACGCTGAGCAGCAGGAGGAGAGGAGCCCCGCACCTCTGGACCATTAGAGCCCTGTCAGCACACGGCCAGCGCGGGTCATCCATCAGGGTCAGGGCCAGGCCCAGCACCCTAACCCATCCATCAGCACAGATTACAGCTGCCCAGCACCAGTGCAGGAGGGGGACAGAGAGGGGGACAGAGGGAGAGAGAGAGAGAGAGAGAGAGAGAGAGAGAGAGAGAGAGAGAGAGAGAGAGGGGAAGGGGAGGGATCTCTCTATGGTGATAACATGTGCAAACACACTAAGCTGTGCCCATTATCTGTGTGACTGAGTGCTGTAGCCGCCGAAACACTGACCTCACAGCGTGTGCGCCCACACACACACACACACACACACACACACACACACACGTGTGTGATTAGATGAGGAGAACCATAGTGTTAATGTGGTACAACCACTCTCACAAACTGAAGTGAGCAGAATATAAACATCTTTCACATTCTTTCTGTGTGTGTGTGTGTTTATGTATGCAATAATGCATGTGTGTATAATAAGTGTGTATATGTGAGTCTGCATATGTGTGTGTGCTTGTGTATGTGTATTCAGGTGTTTCGGTGCCTGAGCATGATTTTATGCAATGTGTGTAATGTGTGTTTTATGTGTGTGTGTGTGACAGAGAGAGAGACAGATGATGAGCAAGGAACGCACACACGCACACACACACACACACACACACACACACACACACACACACACACACACACACACACACACACACACAGCTGGGAACAATCTGTGCTCTGGTCCTGAAAGAACTTCATGGCTGTCTTGTCTGTGCCTGAATTGGACAGACTAACAGAGTACACCCTTGTGTCTTCAACATTTGATAATGGATTAACATAGCGACAGGGAGACAGGGTCTGTGTGCGTATGTGTGTTTTTTTTGTTCAAGCTAAGTGCAGACGGTAATACTCTCACAGATGAGGCCTAAAAGCAGCAACACCACCTGTCTATCCAGATGAATGAGTGCAGATTAATGACAATGCACTTATTCGCTCTCTCTCTCTCTCTCTCTCTCTCTCTCTTTCACGCACACACACACACACACACAGGTTACTCACCATTATCTCATCTTGCTTTGAAGTTGAAGGTTTATGAACAAAACAAATGCGAGAAGAGAAGTACAAGAGAAAGAAAAAAAGAGAAAGAAAAGAGAGAGAGACAGGGAGAAAGAGAGAAAGAGAAAAAAAGAAAAAGAAAGACAGAAAGAAGAGAAACAGCGTAAGAACAGGCCAGAATATAACACAATAGAACTTAACAAGAGTTAAAGGACACAGCAAGTAAAAAGAGGAGTAAGTAAGTACAGTAAGTAAGTAAGCAAGAGGAGTGAAAGCAGTTGTACAGTTGTTTTTGTTTCAAAACAAAAATACAAATTCAGGAGTGACAGCAGAAGAACAAATATCAACAAATAAACAAAGAAATAAACAGCTTAAAGTTAAAAATAGGGTCACGCTGAGTTCACCAGCAGCGAGGAGTGAGGCAGAGACAAGAGATAGTAGTCATGGCAACAGGAGGAGTGAACTGGCTTTGGGATGATGTCCTCATTACTGCCAGCCACTGGGGTCGTCATGGCGCCCAGCGCAGCACATGGGGGAGTGAGTGAGTGGAGATACACTCAGAGGGGCCTGGCTCGTGTCCAAGACACTGTTACTACGACGATAAGCCACGGGTGATGTCACGCTAACTTGGAGCAGAGCTGCTCTGGAGTTGCGTAAGCAGGAGGTACATTAGTGGATGTGTGGCCTGGGGGCTAGGACTTTATGGAAGTGTGTGTGTCTCAGTGTCTATGTGTGTGTGTGGGTGTGTGTCTGACTCTGTGTGTGTGTGTAAGCAGGAGGTACATTAGTGGATGTGTGGCCTGGGGGCTAGGACTTTATGGAAGTGTGTGTGTCTCAGTGTGCATGTGTGTGTGGCTAGGACTTTGTGTGTCTGTGTGTCTGTATGTCTGTGTGTCTGTTGACTGCCTTCTTGCATTTTTCCTGAAAAGGACAAGCATGCATGAGTTCCTTCACAGAACGCTGATTTAGGATCAGTTTCCTTTGCTTATTTTCGGCCAATCCTCTACGAGGAACGCAGCAGTGCAAAAGTGGTCAACGAGCCTCATAAAGAACGCAGCAGGTGAGCATGGATCTGGCCTCACAGCGACTGTCTGCAGTAGTTTGCGTGCATGAACCCTCCCAGCCTGTGGGTGGCACTGTGATTGGGGCACACACCTGATTTCCAGTAGCTTTCTTCCCTCCTCCGACCTTCTGAGCGCTTCTCTGCTGGGCACTGTGGAGGTAGCAGACATGTCAGTCAGCACACTTCCAATAGCCAAATCTAATTAGCAGCAAACACATCCATGACAAGTTGTATTGTATATCTTTTTTTATCAGATTTTACAATATGTCTACCAAAGATATTTGGATGGCCTAGTACACAAAAATCATTCACGAGTCTGGTCACTCATGATTGGGATTCCTTTCCAACACTTGCATTGCAACGGGCGCTAACTCTGAAATCATTGGTCCAGCTCAAAGCCATCGATTTTTCAAAGTTGCGTCAGCCTTTGACTTCGCTGCTAGAGCGGTCACGTGGTTAGTGGTAGTCTCAATAGTTCCAAACAAACCCGCGCTCTGCTGCTGCGGTCCCTGGTTTACTACGGGACTGACAGCAGTGATCGTATTTCTACTTACAGTAAATACTCAATGAAAATTACTATAAACTGCATTGCCACATACATATATTACTCACTGAAAATGCATTATTATGCACACGACCATAAGTCATGTAGAAAAGTCTTATGATAACACCTGAGATATTCATTCATTCCCCCGATGTGTGGAACTATTGAATGACCCATGGCATACCGGATGTGCCGCCATTTTTTGTACACGGGACGGGAGTGAATGGTTGTGACGCAACTTTGAGATATCGATGACTTTAGTCCAGCCTAACCGATCACGTTATTCAGGGATTCATAACATTACTTCCACCTTTGCCTACAGTATATTTTACAAACTGACACTAAACAGCATGGGCAGTCAGGAAACAATGTATGTGGGCTTTCCTTTGCCATCAATAAATGTACACATTCTTCCGACCGATTTTTTTATGTTTGCAGGTGTTGCTACTGCCGTTTCCCAAAGCCACTTACAATTTCTAAACTATAGCGCCATCCCCTCTCATCGCTGATTGGTCAGGTAATCTGCCAACTGATGGAAATGGTATTGAACTATGGTGTTCCAGACTAGTATCTCACTGGAAGGAGGATTTAGGTAGGTGTGGCCAGGCTAACATGTGGAGTCAATATACCACTAATAAGTAGCAAACACCTGCATACAGTATGTATGACAACCTTGTGGAAGGCCCCCTAACCCCAACTGCTGCTGAAAGAGCCAGAGAGAGAGAGACAGAGAGAGAGAGAGAGAGAGAGAGAGAGAGAGAGAGAGAGAGAGAGTGTGTGTGTGTGTGTGTGTGTGTGTGTGTGAGACTCACTTGGCGAACCCGATGAAGTCCTCATGGTTGGTGTTCATGTAGGAAAGCTCAACGTCAATCAGCAGCAGCACCTGGAGACAGAGAGAAACACTCAGGCAGTGTGGTGTGTGTGTGTGTGTGTGTGTGCTTGCATTAGATTAGACACACTTCCTCTCTTGAGCTAGCTCTAGCATTCTTTGTGTACAGTACATATGCATGTGTGCATGATCCAGCAAGTGTGAATTACACTGTCCTTGTGTTGTTATAGCTTAAGTATGTATTACAAGTGTGTGTGTGTGTGTGTGTGTGTGTGTGTGTGCTAGGCTCACCTGTTCTTTTGTGCGGCTCTCGCGATCTCTGATGTGCTGGGTGACAATCCTCTCCATCTCCTCCCTCAACATGGGGTACTGGGCAAGCTGCGGACATCACACACACACATCGGTGGGTCACTGCTGTCACACACACACAACAAGCTATTTGATAGGCATGCGGTATGCACACATCCATATGGACACACACTGTCTCAACATACATACTGTACACACACACACACACTCATATACTGTAACTAATACTCTTATCACTCTTCCCATAAGGATAACAGTACTCCCACATAATGCATAGGCCATGCAATATACACACTCTCTCACTCACTCACACACACCATCCACCCTTTCACCAAACAGACTCTGCACCATGTTTAATAAATTGCAAGATATACAAATTAAAAGGAAGCTACAGTTAAAGTAAAATGACAGGCTCGAGCAAAGTCTAAGACTTTGCTGTGTTATCTTTAAAACCACATAACCATTATAAAGAGTTATGTGTCCTGCTAATGCTTCACTGGTATAACATTGTCTGACATTTAGCCACAGTTAACACACATATACGCAAACACAGCATACATTAAGTCACAATGAACCAACAGTACATAACTGAGCACAAACACAGAAGAAGCATAGGACAGGTTTGGAGAAGGGGTTACCCTGAGCACCACCACTAAGAATTCCCTCTATGCATTCACACACACACACACACACACACACACACACACACACACACACACACACACACACACACACACACACACACACACACACACACACACACACACACACACACACACACACACACACACACACACACACACACACACACACACACACACACACACACACAGCTTTTAGTTCCAATGCACCTCTTCTAGCCGGTGAGTCTCCTAAAAGCCAGAGACATCACCTCACGTCCTAACCCTAAAACCTAATCCTAACCCTAGTCCTGAGCATGTGTCTAAACCTAACACTAACCTCAACTCTCACCCTGGATGATAACACATCTCTAACACCCTAACTCTAGTCCTTAGCAAGCTCCCAACTCCTTAACTGCAACCCTAACCCTAACCCTAGTCCATAGCAAGTCCCCAACACCCCAACCTCAGTTCTTATCACATCCCTAAAACCCTTACCCTAGTCCCTGGTGCGTCTCTAGCACCCTCATCCAAAACCTACACCTGGGTTTGAGGCTTTCAAAGCTATCAGACATGCACATTGTAATCAAGTCAAGTCTACACATATCTATGCACCTTTTTATCTGCATAAGGGGTTAAGGGTCATGGACCTTTGGGTGCATTGGAAGTCAGGAACTCGGTGGTGCTCATATCTCAAAACTGTAGACTCAACCAACACAAAACCCTTGACGACAACACAAAATGGCAGCCATGTAGTGGGTGCTCTGTCTCATATGCCATACTGAACCACGAGCAGAGAGGTGGGTTTGGGGGGGGGAGGGGGGGGGTGCAAGCATGCGGGAGTGGACTGCACACACTAATCATGCGGTGGTGGGGTGATGGGACTCTAAAGAGAGGAGAGAATGAATGAAGAGAACAGGATGGAGGGAAAGAAAGAGAATAAGAAAGAGACTACAGACACCTCCTGTGGATCTCCGCTTATTGCAAAATAAAAAACAATACAAATAAAACTGTGAAAGATATGTAGCAGGTTAAGCAGGTTTATTTGTATTGCTTACTATTAATTACTATAAGATTGTATTTTTCTTATTATTGCTTTTTAAAGTTTGCTTCAAATGTATAAGATTGCATTTTGTGTGCACAAGAGGGCCAACGTCTCATAAGTCTAGAGAAGGAAAGAGTTCAACGGAGAGGTGAATGAAAAGAGAATAAAGAAAAGAGAGAAAGTGAGAGATGCTCGAGAAGATGTCAGTCAGATAGATCTGTCAGTAAGGTGGGACACCTCCTGTGGACCTACAGTGGAGCGAAAACCCCAGAGAACTCCTGAGAGGCTATAGCCCACACTGATTATTAGGAAGAGGACAGAATCTTCCGGAAACTAAGCCGGCTGACAGTAACAGAAATAAAAGGGCAAGTAAGACAGGAGACGAGAGCGACCCAGGAAACTTATCAACCAAAACAACCAAACAGAAAGAAAGAGAGGACAACACTGTGTTATTTCAGCATGCTTCTAAAAGTAGGAAGAACCAGACTAAGACAATTTGGCTAATTGTTTAAAAAAATTGGCCATCAATTGCCACACAACAACGACAGAAAATATAGTTTTAGTAGAAAATATAGTGACAGAGATAGAGCACATAAAGAGAAAGGTCTGAGTTTAGGATAGACCGATAGTTGCTGGACTAATCGTGTAAAACGCTACAGTTTGGACCAAAAAGAGAGCAAAGACCCAGATATCAGGTAACTCTGGACCAGACCCCTGCTCTGCGCTGACTGGAACCCAGAGGTGATCTGGAGCCGCTTTGGGTCTGCTCAAGAGTTTAGCCTCTACTGTATCTGCAGAGGATCTAGCTCCCTCACCCTTTCCACTAAAAAACGGTGGTCAATTGTAGGTGCACCTGGCCGATAATGTCTCCTCATGCTTAGCTAAGAAAAGCTATGGCGTAACTTCAAACTGCTAGCAAACAGAAGCTAAGAAGTTGAGCATTACTGAGTATGACCTTCTCTGACAGCTCTCTATAGGATTGTTTTCAAAAGATTTTTCAGGGTTTTTCTTTTTACTTCTATTTTGGAAAGGCAGCAACATTTACAACAGCCTTTGGTCATCTTGGGAGATGAAGCATGAACTTTATATGTTAAGACATATATTGTAAATAATGTCTAATCATATCAAACTTGCATCAAATTACAATTGGTGTAAACCACAAACCCTGTTTACCCTGTCTGTTGACGTTTGACGACAGAGAAAGGCGGGACAGCTGACAACATAATTGGTTGCGGTACATGCACATACACATTACATTACATAGTGTACACATACAGTACAGGCCATGACATCACAAACCCCACCACCACCACCACCACCACACCAGCACTGTACTGCACTGAACCGCTCCACACCGCACCAAACACACGCTACTGACGTAGAGAACAGAATAGCCATGGAGAGACAGAAAGAGAGAGAGAGAGAGACAGAGAGAGACAGAGAGAGAGAGAGAGAGAGAGAGAGAGAGAGAGAGAGAGAGCGTGAAAAACAGACAGTGAAAGACTGAAAGAGAGACAGGCAGACAGACAGGCAGAGGGAGAAAGAGAGTAAAAGAGAGAGGTAGAACAGAAAGAAAGAGTAAGAGAGAGGGAGAGAGAGAGACAGACAGACAGACAGGTAGACAGAAAGAAAGAAAGAGTAAAAAAGAGAGAGGGAGGGATAGAGAGAGAGAGAGTGGACAGTGCAGAACAAAGGCCAAGGCAGAGTGGAATGGCAGCAAGCGTGTGGACTGACGAGTGGACAACAGGACTACTACAGCAACTGATCAAGGAGGGAGTTCAGATCACACCAACTTTTCTGCAGCCCTCACAAATCAACCCCTCTTTAGTTACGTGACTCTTTAGTCAAGTCTTCCTCTTGGACTTTTACAATCTAATGTCATGAAGTTGTCTTATTGCAGATCTGTTCTGAGCTTAGATATACCAGACTGGTGTAAAATAGTGTCAAGGCTGTTTGTGTGTTCTGTGTGGCTATACCTCCAGCTTTCGATGAACGCCTCATCTCTTCATCTGTTTTAACAGGGCATGAGTGAGAGAGTAGATCGTCGAACGTCTCATCTCTTCACGCAGCGTAAAAGGTGAGAGAGTAGATCGCTTCTTTTTTTTTTTTTGCTTTGCTTTGCTTTTGTCTTTCTGGCGAGTCCAGCCATCGGTCTACCCAAACGACTAAGGCACAAGGCGTGAAGAGACGTGAAGGTGGTGTGTGCATGTGAGAGACAAGAGGCTTCGCATTACCTTATCGCTACACTTTCGTATGGTGGCCGTTAGCTCGCTCACCACCATATCTATGCACTTGAGCACGGGCACCTGAAGCTTTTGGATCTGCTTTTTCACTATGGCCTCAAAGGCCAGATCTGGGGTAAAGAGACCGGTCCTGCAGAGGAGGAGGAAGGTGAACGTGAGAGGAGAAGAGAAGAAGAGGAAGAGGAGAGGAGAGGAGAGGAGAGAGAGAGAGAGAGAGAGTAGGGTGGTGAGAGGAGGAGAGGAGGATTGAAAGAGGGAGGTGAGAAAAGAGAGGGAGTAGGTAGGGTAAGGAAGGGTAAGAAAACCAGCGTGAGGGTAGAAGGGAAAGAAAAGAGAAAGCAAATGAAAAGAAAGAAAAGAAAGAAAAGAGAGTGGGAGAAAGAAAGAAAGAAAGAAAGAAAGAAGAGGAGAGGGAAGAAGGAAATACCAAGGCAAAAGCAGGAGAGAGCAAGTAGCAAACAAGTTAGGGAAGAGAAAAGATGAAAGAGAGAGAAGTGATTTGACAGAAAGAGGAGAAGAGAAGCAATGGCCACCCAAAAAGGCCCGAACGTGAGGAAGGAAAGAAAGATGAGAGAGAGAGAATACACAGATATAGACAGAACGAGTGCAGGTAGAAGAAGAGAAAAGAGGGAACATATGAACAGCACAGGAGGAAAGAGAAGGCAAGTGAGACATTGGTCATCTCCTTAAAAGCCATTCAACAGGAGGACAGTCAGGGGCTCCCCTCTCGGCGTTCACTCCCCCTCAGTGGGAGAGGGAGAGAGAGAGAGGAACCCCACGCGACCTCGTCTCTCGGCCAACAGCTTCGAGCATCAAACCCTGAGACTAAGGCAGGGACCTGGAGCCACACAGGCAACTCCACACCCGTCTCCCACTCCTCTGTTATGTTCTTGGAGACCAGCGGCCATTTCTGCCCCACTACCACCTCTTCCCCCAAATACCCCAATAACCCCCCAATCGACTTCTTGCCTCTAGAACCCACCTAATACCCCCTAATACCCTCTTTCCCCTAGAATGCCCCCCCCCTCCCCTCCAATACCCCTCTGCCTCCCCACCACCATTAGGGGGCAGAAGATGCTCAGGACCTCGACATGTCTTGAAGACCCGTGTTGATGTCTAGTGGAGGCCACATCAGAGACAGGTGTCAGTAGCTGCCTCTAGACTAATTGTGGCCAAAACAATAAACCCTGTACCTGACCTGGTTTAGTTGGAAACCCCTCTCCTAAAGCTGGTCTAGACAATAACCCTCTCTCAGACCTGGTTTAGTGGATAACCCCGCTCCCAGACCTGGACTGTTCTCAGCCTGGCTGAGTACAGCCTCTAGATCATTAGGGTGATTGAGGGCGACTCTGCAGGCCTACACTGTTCTGTTGTGGAGATTGAAGACCAGAGGGTGGAGTTTGCCTTTGGTTCCAGGTGCGCTGCCACTGTCTCGCCAGCAGGTGGCAGTATGCTGAGCTCACACGTGATCATGCAGGGATCAGGCTGCTGCTTAGTCTCTGGGACTTACTCTAGCCTATCCCCCCCACTCACTCTTTCTTTCTCTCTCTCTCTCTTTCTATCTCTTTCTCTCTTTTGCGCATTCACTCACTCAGTCAGTCACTCACTCACACACACACACTCTTACAACAGGCACTACAGCAGCTTGCAAATGTCATTTTACTCCCCCAGAGTGAATCTGTTACTATGGCGCATCTTTTACTGCTGCTATGGCAACCTGGTCCCTGGCCAGCCTCAGCAGAGTGAGCTCAGCATCCAGATACCTCTACTTCCAACATCAAGCTAAATGTGGCTGCACACACACACACACACACACACACACACTCAAACACACTCACACACCAGTGCCTGCCCCCACCAACACACCACTGCCAACCAGCTACTGCAATGCGCAGGAACAGGGAGCCACGGTGTCAGACGGAGCTAACTTCTTTTTTTTTTTCCTTTTTGACTTTCGTTTCGTTCAGTGCGAGTTTGAGGTGGGGGAGGAGGTGGAAGGGGAGGTGGAGGGGGGGGGGGGGGTTGTAGACATAGCCTGTGCTACAGTGGCTGGTTTACCTTCTGCGTACACTGCCTAACCGTATTGACTAGCTCAGATATGACCATGTCCACACATTTATGGCACGGCTCTTTGATCTTCCCGATCTGCCTTTTCACAATGGTCTCGAAAGCCATGTCCGGTGTGAAGAGGCCAGTTCTGCCCAGCACATGCCACAGGGACACACGCAGAACCAGCCCAAAGAAAAACAGAACAAACAGGAAGGAAGGAGGGGAGAACGAAAGAGGGGAGGAGAGAAAGAGGGAGGGAGGGAGGGAGGTTAGGTGGAAGAAAGAAGAGTTAATTAAACAGAATTTTAAATCAAACACGCACACACATACTCACTCACGCACACACACACACGCACACACCAACACCTGCATGCACAAACAAACACACACACACAACATTAATTAAATTAATTCTGATTAAGAATAAAATAAATAAAAGATGATAACAGAGATGACTGCCGATAAGAGGCAGTCAGTGCATGCTTCCATTCATGCAATCCTCCTGCAGTCCATAGGTCTTGGTTAATTCTTTGGCTAGAGACATCACTGTAACATTAACATCTACAGTATAGGCACCTTTCGTGGGAATCACCACCATCTTATCTTTACCATCAACATCCAGACCTCCATATCTCACCTGACTCCACACAAACAGCATAACAATCAGAGGCTATACTAGTAGGGCTTCCAATTACATGACTACAATAAGTCACATTTACAGTACAGTACAGTAATCAGAAATAATGGTATCTTCTGGCACATGGAAGAACAAATGGCCTCAAATATGAGGAAGTGGTCATATTTGCTATGAAAATACATGGTCTTAGTTATGAGGAAGTGGTCATATTTTACTACGAACACTATACATGGTTTGACTCCACAATAGAAGTTTAAAGTGTGACTAGAGTGTCATCAGCCATTGGTAGATAACAATGAGTAACGTCTATGTTGTTTCCTAGCTGCAGATAGCTATGATAGCGGCCACACACAGTAGGCTAAACAGTAGCGTAATTCTCCCCAAGCAGCAGCTACACAGGAACGGGCAGATCCGTGGTGACCAGTCATTCTAAAGGCTTGGTGCCACTTTAGCTATGGGCAACCCTGTCTCTCTGACAACAATCCCATGATGGCTTTATGCTCATGGGAGCACATAAAGGCTCCAATAACAAATCCGGCCCGGGTTATACCGGATCCGCAACTGAAGCGTTCCGGTCACAGTGTAAAAAAATAAAAATAGCTTTTAAAGAGTCTAATTACATGCTGCTATCACGTGTGGTGTAGTCATTTCCATTGATTGCAGTGGAAGCTAATTGTTGCAGCAGATGCTATGCGAACTGAACGCTTCAGCTAGGTGCCCAGTGTAGCATATCCTGTATCTAGATCTGAGCCTGTTGGTGTGGTTCGGATTGAGCAGAACCTCAGAATGACTGACAGCAGGACTGTACTCACACTCACACGAGGAAGGGACAGACTAGACCAGCACAAGGCACACACAGACACACAGGCGGTCAGCCAAGGCTACGGACTACAGACCTTTTTCACAGCAGCCATTTTGACATGAAATAGGCTAGTGCAAGCACAGGTGTCACTAATTACGTCAATTAAGTCTCTGATCCATTTAAGTGTAGCAGAATCTTAATTTAATGTCATTAGTAACACCTGGGTGCGCCATATATTTCATATCAAAAATGGCCACTGTGAAAAAGGTCCATTACTTGGTGGTCAGTCACAAATCTTATCACATTGTGTGTGTGTGTGTGTGTGTGTGTGTGTGTGTGTGTGTGTGTGTGTGTGTGTGTGTGTGTGTGTGTGTGTGTGTGTGTGTGTGTGTGTGTGTGTGTGTGTGTGTGTGTGTGTGTGTGTGTGTCTGTCTGTATGATTCCACTTAAAAGGATCTGGACAGACAGCGGATGCCCTTGCTGGTGGATAAGGTCAGGCATTAAGGTCTCATCCAGATAACCGAGAACTGTGATCGGACTTGTGAGTGACTGGACTCCGACAGATGGGCAACAGATAAAGGCAACAGATAAAAAGCAATAGTGTGTGTGGTGTGTGAGAGAGAGAGAGAGCGAGGGTGGGGGAGAGGTAAGAGCAGACGTGCCTGATGCCGTGGATGTTCTTGATGGCATAGCTGATCTCCTTACGGAGCTCCTTCTCATCAAACTCCATCTGAACAAACAGAGAAGAAGAAAGGAGAAAGAGAGGACAGAAAGAGAGAGAGAAAGAGAGAGGGGGGGATAGAGAGAAGAAGGGAGAGAGAGAGTGTTTAGTCCCACATGTTGAACCTTCTCTCGTTGGAGTCTAGAGTGCTATACTCTGGGCAGGAAGTTAATTAGTCGCTAATTAAGTGTTAATTGATTGGAAACGAACCCTATCCGCATCACCTGCTTCTAAGCATTACAGAGTCAGTGCTCAGGATTAGGAGGCTCTGAGAGGGTTTCAGAAGATAATTGTCCCTTTCTTTTTCTTAACTACTGTATGTGTTTCTTTCAATGATGTTGTTGACAGTCTCGTTTTCACAGTCACATGCACATACACAATCTCTCTCTCTCTCTCTCTCTCACTCACACTCACACACACACACACACTCACACACACACACACACACACACACACACACACACACACACACACACACACATAATTATGTAGCCCAGTGGAACTTCTCTTGACACTCATTCTCATTAACACCACGGTTGTCTTTTCCTGAGCCCCTTATGTCTTCACTTGACCTCAGGACATTTTCCATTGCGGTCCAGGGAATGTGAATAGAAAAAGACAAAAAGGGCAGAAAATCCAAACACAGCCACCCATCTCATAAACATACTCGCGCTCACACACTCTCATGACTCACACTTAGTCCATTTGAACTTTACACCAGTTGGATTTACAATAGGGCTCACGCCTTGCATTCTAGGAATATAGCCGCCATGTTGGTAGCGCACCGAACGTAATATCCATTCATTCAGATGCAGAAGACAAGAAGCAGAAATATAGTATTAGCGATTCTTTTCCTCTCATGGGTTGCACTGTTACCCCACTACTCAGCAACATACGACCAAGAAGGCAAAAACTAAGTAACAGGAACACACTAATAGGTGGGAGTAAATCCATAGTAATCCATAGTAAACTAGGTGTGAGGCTGCCAATATGGCTGTGCCCGGGAAGTTTTCACGTCATGATCCCGAGCTCTATGCAAACATGCATGATGTAATTTGTACACACTTTTCCTCAAGTCAGGGGCAACTGGAAGACCAGCTAAAGCCGGCCTTACACTGTACGGTTTTGCAAAGCTTTGGATTTTTGAAGGACTACACTCTCAGGCCCTGATGTACTAAGAATAGCGATCGTAACGTTTGTTGCGCCAAGGCCAACACGCAGAAAGCACACGCTATCATACTTCAGTTTACGTCCTATTTACCAATCCTGAAATTCGTTGGGTAATCTGCGCTGTTCTCCGCCCCTTAACGCAGTTTGCGAAGGACAACAACTGAACGACACGTCAATCAGAAGCGCAGTGGAATGAAGTTAACTGATGACAACATTAAAAGGAATCCGACGTTTAGCGATCATGAAATAATACAATGCATAATGTCAACAAGCAGGAAGATAATGTAGGGCAGTAGGTCTACTCAAACTAGGCTTACTTGTGCACGTAGGCTATGGAAGATTGATCAAATCTAACAAGTAGGAAAGTTTAAGCGGATGGCGTGAAAGTGAAAGTAAACATTCGAAAAGCCACCGAAAGTTAAGGTTGCTTTTGATGTAGTAGGCTACAAAGACGCAAAACTGGTGGTCTAATTAGCGATTTTGTTGTCTTTGAATTATTCTCTTATAGATGCATTTAACAGCAAATCGCATTTAACACCTGCTTTTACAAGGCGGAAATATTTAGGCGCAAAATAGACGTGCGCTTTCATGGGCAGTTTTAGTACATACAGGGGAATACATAATTAGGCGCATTTAACGCTTCTCCTCCCATCTTTTTACACGAACCTCCTACTATCAGCTGACACTCCCATAAATCCATATGCATGAGACGGAAAAGCGCAATTTGCCATTTTCAGCTCCCGCGACAGGCAGTCTGCGCCTTCACGTCATTGCGGCCCGTTAATACATACCTCGCCATCTTTCTATGCGCACGTTGCGAAACAAATACGCCTGAAGTGGGCGCAAAAGCGTTAGTACATCTGCCCCTCAGACTCTCACATCTAAAGACAAGTCACAGAGTTTTAAGTGACAAACTAGTCACAGCAAAGACTTGTGGTAATAACATGTTTGATACTGTCAAAAGCAAAACTAGAAAAAGACTGACTCTGACTGACTTAAAACCTTGCACTGCAAGCTATAAGCTATTTTCGCTGTTAATGCAAAATGACCTTGGTCAAAACTACTTGGATTAATGTATTTTTGCTCCCAAACAAAAGTTTGAATGTTATCATCCATAAATAGACCCTGTGTTGTAAACTCTGGATCATTCCAGAAGAATGATGAATGAAAATCAGTGCAATGATCCATCTGGATTCTATTTTTGAAAAATTGCCATTCGGTTAAAAAGTTGCATGGATAAATACGCCTCCAACTGCAACGCTCTGCTGCTCAGCTGAGATTTCCACAAATGTGAAAACTTCCCACAAACGCACTAATAATTAAGTTGATGGAAAATTAGTTATTACGGTGGTTGTGGGCGACAGCTATTACGTTCAAAAGTGCAGATTTTTATGACGTTGGTGGTTTATTATGTTTGAGGGAAATTATTACTTTGGTGAATGTTACAACGCTAACCTTTAAACTTGCCTGCGATCCAGAGTCTGCTATCTTTTATGCCTGCCTGAGATCTGGAAGTACAGTAACTTATTGGCCAGATCAAATGTACTGCAAAAGTCGTTTTTATTGTCCCAAATGAAACCTAACTGTTCTGAAATGGACATGTTTTCGGTAACTTTGACCCTGTTGACTGTACTGGACTGTAAATATGTTGGAACGCTGCTTTGGTGTACTGCGCTGTATCTTTTTAAAGCATCACTGATTTATTCATTTCTACGTGATATATTTTGTTTCTGCACATGTGGCAGATTATTTATGGTGGACTTACTCAGGTGAAATATAACTGCAGATGTTTTGGGGGACTGTGTATGAATGTATGTATGTGTGTATGTGTGCATATATTTGTGTGTGTGTCTGTGTGTGTGTGTGTGTGTGTGTGTGTGCATTTATACACTATGAAAGTGTATGAGAGTCTGTGAGAGGTAAGTGTCCAACAGACTAAATGTTTTGGTGTAAAATGAAATATTTACGTGTTGTAATTGTATTTGGAGATTTATTTGTGTGTGTGTGCATGTACGTCTGCCCTGTGTGTGCATCTGTGTGTGTGTGTGTGTGTGTGCTTGCGTGCGTGCGTGCGTGCGTGCGTGCGTGCGTGCGTGTGTGTGTGTGCGTGTGTGCTCTTTTTTCCAGAGCAGGATGGTGGAATGTTTTACTCATGAAGGCAGAGGGCCCAGAGGGAGAGGCGAGCCATGAGTCACACACACACACACACACACACACACACACACACAGCAGCATATAAAGGTACTTTCCCCTCTCCGCGACCTGTTACTTTTGGAGCAGCGTGTGCTTTTCTAGGAGCAGGAATTCAGTCCCTCTCCATAACTTCCATTATGTGGAAAATGACCGCAGACACACACACACACACACACACACACACACACACACACACACACACACACACACACACACACACACACACACACACACACACACACACACACACACACACACACACACAGCAAGCGAGCCGTCACGCCTGGCTCACATAGGCTGAGCCTCATAGCAACTGGCTCTGGAACACTTGAGCCAGATCAGGCCCAGATCCAAACTAGAATCACACCAGATTCATGTTATATTGAAACCAGAATCACACCTGATTCAAGTTATATCCACAGTAGATTCACACCTGATTCATGTTAGATTCAAACTAGATTCACACCAGATTCACTTCAGATCAGAGACGGATTGCAACTATATTCACACCAGAGTCATACCTGATCAGAGCCAAATCCAAAACCAGATTGATTTCAGATCCAAAAACAGATCAAGGTTGGATTCACTCCAGGCTGAGCTGGTGTCAGATTGGGCTTCTGATAGCCTTGAGGAGCATAGTGTGCGAATAACTGTACACAATTTAAATAGAATTGAGTCAAGAATGAGTTTATATGGTCAGCCACTTGTACAAAACACACACACACACACACACACACACATACACACACCTGTACAAATACTCACCTTGACAAGCTCGAAGGGGAAACGCTCATGGAAGATGCGGTTGATCCTGGCACCTCCTGAGAGCTCGGCGGTGTCGATCTGATCCCCTGAGCCCTCAATACGCTTCTCAAAGTCCACTGAGAACTGCTGCACCATCCTGGGAGGAGAGAGAGAGAGAGGGAGAAGAGAGGACAGAAGAGGAAGGATGTGAAGAGAGGAAGGAAGGGGGAAAGTGGTTATAGTCACACGTGTGTGTGTGTGTGTGTGTGTGTGTGTGTGATAGTATATGTGCTTGTGTGTGTGTGTGTGTGTGTGTGTGTGTGTGTGTGTGTGTGTGTAAGTAACTAACTGGAGCAGGGCTTTGGTCTTGCGTGAGGGGTCATCAGGCCTGTAGTGCTTGTACTCTTCCACCTCCTTCTCAATGGATAGCAGTTGGCTCTGCAGCTTGGACCGTAGAGCAGGCAGGGTGTCTCGGATGTGATTGGTCAGTTGCTAACGACATCACAGGAAGAGGAAGAAGAACTCATAATCGCACCATGTTACTGTGGAATGGCATCAGAATACTTTTTGTACAGGGATGGTAAACATACTTAGAATAGAACCATAGGTTATCAAGTGTCTTCAATCTTTCAGTTTAAACACACACTTTAGGTCATCAGACTTTTACTGTCCGATGCTGAATGGTCAGGTGATACAGTGGCCTACTGGGGCACCTCACCTGGTTGAGGGCTTTCTGCAGGTACGGAGTCCCCATGCGCTCGGCCATGTGCCTGTATCCGGGGTGCGACATGAAGAACTTCTTCTCGGCTGCCATGGCAGCGTGGATCCTTCTTGCCATCGATGTCGGCCTGACTGCGGTTCACCACGCCAATGTAACCTGTGCACATCACAGCATCATATCATAAGGGGGGCATCAGACAGCATGCATGTATGTTGTTTCATATTGGCAGTAAGCATTTTGCACTCGGAGTGCCTGCTGTGCCATGCATCTTTACAGAGGAGGCCTGAGCACCTCAAATTTAAAAGAAAAACTAAAGCAGAAAAGGGCCCGCGCTTTTATGAAAACATAGTGCACCTCACGTTTTATAAGCGTCACAGTGCGTCCTGTCTGATTGTCCCCCTAAGACCTAACCCTAACCCTGAAAAAATCCTTCATACTGTACATCAGTGCATTTGACTGTTAAACCATGCTAACATGCTAAATGTTAGACTATGCTAACATTTTATCGATCCAAGGATATAAAGTGATACTTTGTGTAATGTGGTGCATGTATACTGTAAGCCGATGTTATTTTTGCAATATACGTGTACAATGTTTGGGTGTTTGGTTGTACAAAAAGGCTCTTTATTTTAATTTTTCCTTGAACAGGCTACCCAGAGAAACTATCAAATTGCATTATATTGTCTCGTACTGTATCTTCAACACAAGATCAAATTCAGGGCCGCCTCAGTCACAGGAGACATCACAATCAGAATGAGTTGCAGGTTGGAATCATGTAATAAAGTTCAATATCAGTTTGCACAAACTGAATACAATCAGTTCAATCTAAACTAAAAGCCTTAAAATGCCGGAAACAATGTCTAATGTATTCTATTAAGCCAAGTCAATCGAACTGATTCAAATCACAAAACATACATACAACCATACAACCTTTACAAAGACAGCACAACTTGGGTGGTTCATCATGAAATACTGAAGAAGGCTGAAGAAGAAGGGAAGAGAATGGAAACGGAGGAGGAGAAAAAAAGGAGGAGAAACTGAAGGGGAGGATGGGAAGGTGTCCAGAAAGGGCTATGGTTACCCCCCCCCCCCCTCCCCCCCCCCAACCCAGTTAAAGTCTCCCATGCGTTTGAGCCCAGCAGTGAAGTTCTTTCAGCCTGAGTGGCGGCAGTCTCATGAACTGGGCTTGTGGTTTCATATGCCAAGCTTTAACATGGGGAGAGTGACAGATCAGAGAGAGAAAGAGAGAGAGAGAGAGAGAGAGAGAGAGAGAGAGAGAGAGACTACAACAGAGAGGTCTCCACACAGACTGAGTTGAGATGGAAAAAGTGCAAATCAGCGAATAGCATTCGAGGGTTGCCCATAAATATGTTTTATTGCGATAAAAGTAACCTTTTCTCCAGATGTGGCTGAAATCAAGACATTGTTTTTCACTTCCTCACTCTTTCCAAACCTATCTCTCTCTCTCTATCTCTCTCTTGCCTTTTCTTTTTTCTCTCTCTCATACACCCACACACATACACCCACCCACACATACACACACACACAGACACACTCACACTCACCCTCCTACACCTACACACACAAACACACACACACACACTCTCGCTCTCTCTCTCTCTCTCTCTCTGGCTCTCTGCTTCTCTCATCCTTCTCCCTCCCTCTCCCTCTTTCTTTAACTTCCTGTCTCTCTCTACCACACTCTTTCTCTCTTGTTCTCTCTCTCTCTCTCTTTCATCTCTTCTCCTCTTAGCTCTCCTTGTTCCATTGCGACAGCCGTTGCTGCATTGAGCCGTACCACTCCGCCTCCACGAGGGGGAGACACTGAGCTTATTTACATCCTGCTCCACCAGCTTGAGCTCGATCCTCCTCAGGCTCTGTGTGTGAGCACCACAGCACGCACCACCATCTTTTCACCAGAAATCAGAGTCCTTAGGCGGCTTCTCTGCTGTTGGTGGGCACTCAGCTGTCAGCCTCTATAGGCTACTCATACTCACTGACTGAGGCTGCTGTGCAAGATCAGTCCATTAGTAGTGATAGAGCTCATGGACTGCAATGACTCCTTCAAATGCAGAAAATGGGATTCTGGACAAACACAGGCAGCCACCGGGCACCTGGCATAGTGCCGGACAGTGGGGAAATACACTACTGTGCTTTACTGTCCTGTTGAGTTGTGCTGTGATGTCCCCAAGGTAAAGCAGAGTACTGGTCCTATACAATTCACAATATACTGTAGGATGTCTACCATCTCTATATCAACACCTTTCTGAACTTCCTGATCACGTCACCACCTTATTTGTTGAGTAGCAACTTTAAAAGGGTTGAATGCCAAAGAAACCTAAAGTCAATTTTAAGAGAGAGATTTCTAGAGCAGCACATAGAAAGTCTCTTATTCTACTGTCAATTCTATTTTATTCTATTCTATTCTATTCTATTCTATTCTATTTGGCTCTGAGCAGCCCTGATCAAAATGAGTGAAATTATATTTAATGCTATTTAATTATATATTTAATGTTTTTTTTTTTTTTTTAAGCTCATCAAGGATCCATCATGAGCTTGACTGCTAACTTGTGAGTGCAGATATGAGCCGCTGATAAATGTGTGTGAAGCAGGAGTAGACTGCAGTTACATTTACATTCATTAATTTAACAGACACTGTTTTCCAAAGTGACTTACATATTATGCCAACTATATTACAAGGGATTACATTGTCCCCGGAGCAACTTGTGGTTAAGTGCCTTGCTCAAGGGCATACCAGCGCAAGCCGGGAATTTAACCCACAAATCCAAGCCTAGCACCTAGTTTAGGGTCAGCAGGTGTGGGTTAAGGCGAGCAGGTGGTCTCAGTGGGATTGGTCCACCGCCCCTCCTGCTTGGGCCACCAGATGGCGCAAAGGAGCCCAAGACAAGTGAGCTCCTGCAGGCAGCGTTGCTGCCACCTGCCAACCACATACTGTACACAATCTCATCCTGAAATGCTGGGCAGCCAAACAGATACCGCAAGATTATGTCGGCAGAGACTCGCTGTTCCAAGTGCTCCAGAAAGCTGGCTGTTCCCCTCCTCTGCCATCACTGATCCAATCATTCCATGATGGAATGCGTGGCAGAGCACAGTTTGATGGCGAGCTCTCTGAGAGCATCCCAATCAAGAGAGGAGTAGCCTGCTAGTGCCTACACTCCTCGACATATACTTTACATAGAAAGCCTACAATGATATACATAACACCACAGGAGTCCCGTTTCTATCCCGAGTTGATGGAAACTTTGTCAACTTGGTTTCGCTTCGAGGCGAAAACCAAAAGCAAAACACACAGCAGTGTGTACTGTTATGTTATCCGAGAACTGCTACACTCTATGCTGACACTGCTGCTCTCTGTGCTTCATCTCCAGACCCTACTTGACAGCTTCGCTGAATCAGGTGACCCGTTGGGGCTTACCATCAGCCTGAAGACAACTGACACCGTGTCACCGGCCACCGACACACACACATCCACAATAAATGATATTGTGGAAAAGTTTACCTATCTAGGATCCACCATGACGCGCACCACTACTATAGGCTGGGTGCAACCTGTCTGACCTGGTGGCGAATTTGGATTTCGCCAGGCAGCTCAGGCTGGACACCTGCACATCTATCTCCCCTGCTTCCTGTACACAACCTTAGGGTCCAATCACAAACTAGTTTATCCAAAAGACGCATCGGTGAACGATGCTCATTGATCACGCCTCTTGTACAGTAGAAATAAAGCGTAGACTCCCCATACTAATACTAAAAAGATTGAGCTTAGTATGGTGATGGCCAGACTAGCGCAACACCACACAAGACCCGGAAATATCCACTAATTTAGGAAAAGCCGCCTTCAAGGCTGAAATTCAGTCGTCTGAGATGGGCAGGTCATGTCAACAGAATGCCAAGATCTCACTTTCCCGGCTTAAACTGTGTTTCAAGTGTGTGTGTGTGTGTGTGTGTGTGTGTGTGTGTGTGTGTGTGTGTGTGTGTGTGTGTGTGAAAGTGCGTTGGTGTGTATTCTCTGACCTCTTCGCAACGGTAGCAGCTTGTTCTCCAGGATCTCTCGAGCATCAGTTCCTTCATCCATCAGGTCCAACTTAGTGATCACTCCAATGGTCCTCTGACCTGTAACACAAACACGTATGAACAAACATATTCAAACTCACATGAAACCTCTCTCTCTCTCTCTCTCTCTCTCTCACACACACACACACCAACACACACACATACACACACACATACAGAGAGAGAGAGAGAGAGAGTGCAATACTCAAAGACTCCATTGGTCTTGTTTTGCTTGTTGTCAGCACACTCTACATCAGGTAATATCTTCTCCAATGTTCCCTGTGGAGTCCATTCATTAAAGTAATGCACCCCCTGTCTGAGTGTAAGCCATTAAAGGACAACTCTGATCTAAGAACAACCCAGAGTCTGAATCCTTGGCCATTAACACTAGCCTGGTTGACACCAGACCTTTCTCAATTGAGAGGGGGTCTGGTAAAGGTACAGTGACTTACAACTTCCTTCCTTTGTATCAGAGGTGCAGCAATCTTGTAAACGAATGCTTTAAACACAGTTGTTTACTCAATTCCAAATAAATACATGTACACCACCATGCCGGAATGGCGACTGTATTTGCGCTCCTTTGTCTTAGGGACATTGGAAACACTGGAGACATTGGCACACATACACATACACACATGTAAACACTATACACACACACACACACACGAAGACTCACAAGCACACACACACGCACACGCACACGCACACGCACACGCACACGCACACGCACACGCACACGCACACGCACACGCACACGCACACGCACACACACACACACACAGACACACACACACACACTCTGTATAATCACCCACCCTGTGGGTCGACCTCCTTGGCGATCTTGAGGGCGTCCGAGTTGGCCAGATCGGCATTGGCTGGAGAGACGGCCAGGATCAGGCAGTTGTCCTTGGTGACGAACTGCATCAGCATCTCCTTGATCTGATTCTCGATGTCGGCCGGCTGGTCCCCCACTGGCACCTTGGTCATCCCCGGCAGGTCCACCAGAGTCAGGTTCAACACTGCCACACACCAGGCAAGCACACACACACACACATAGCTCTCAGCTTTTAACTGGAAAGGTTACTGCTCGGATGAAGGCCAGCTTGGCTAAAACGCCTAAAGGCCATCGCCCACCAGAAGCGTTCGCGGCGCAGCGCTTCCATTGTTTTCAATGGAGCAACGCCCACTGGAAACGTCTGCCGCGCAGCAGCCGCACAGAGATAGAAAACTATTCTAAAATCCTCCAAACACCGCTGAATGCCGCTTCTGGTGGGCGCCGGGCTTAAGCATGTTTAAGTAGTCATGAGAAAATAAAAGTTTTTATATGCATCTTTTTTGAGTGCCTCGGAGCTCTCATCTTTTTCTAAATCTGGAATCCCTGGACCGAGGAGCACTATATTCCAAAGGAATTACACCTTGCAGCACTCCAAACAGACCTGTTTTTCTGACTAGACTTTTTTTTGCTGTGTGGATAAGGTCTCAGAGCTGTTCAACGCTGCAGAATGATTCATGATTATAATGACTGTGGAAATGTTTGATTAGGGAGACGAAAGTTCAGTGGGAATGTTTGAGTCAAGAGACAAGGGATCAGAAGGAATGTTTGAGTCAGGAGACGAAGGATTATTGAGAATGTTTGCGTTTTGAGACGAGAAATCAGTGTGAATGTTTGATAAGAGAGACGAGAGTTCAGTGGGAATGTTTAATTAGGGAGACGAGAGATTAGTCGGAATGCTTGATTATGGAGATACAAGATCAGTGGGAATGTTTAATTAGGGAGACTAGAGATTACTCTAGCACAGGGCCTGGTCTGAGCATTGGCGGCATTAAGGAATGCTATTTAGGAATGCTGGATTGTTCTGTTCTGAAGAATCTTCGAAGTACATATAAAACCACCCTGACCATAACTGTACGAGTCTGGGGGAGCAGACTTGTAGAGTTTAATGTCAGGGTTAGGCTCTGCAGTACCATACCACTGGAGTAGTACTCGTAGAGTTAAGGTCAGGGTAAGGGTTAAGGTTTTGCAGCAACGTACCATTGGGGGAGTAGACTCGTAGGTTGATGGGCACGGGAGAAATGCCCTTATTTTGCCCAGTGATGCGGTCTGTCTCCGCCTCGATCTCATGTCGCACCTCGACAAAGTCTGTGAACTTCTTCCCTTTGCAGTGGAGAAACTCTGCATACTCTGGAGAGATAGAGAGAGAGAGAGAGAGAGAGAGAGAGAGAGAGAGAGAGAGAGAGAAGAGAGAGAGACAGAGAGAGAGAGAGAAGGAGTAAAGAAGAAAAGGGAAGGAAGAGTGAGAGAGAGACAGCGACAGAGAGAGAACATTCATTTAAAAACATAGACAAACCAGTATAAGCAACCCTAAGTACTGTATAAGCAAGGTAAAGGTTAGATAAACAAAGATAAGAAACATGCACATAAAGACAAACAAACATAGCATCATCCAGCATCACTTGGCTGTCCTTTAAGGCACAAGAGAAGGCATGTGGGGGAGAGTAAGGAGCTTCTGTTTTTCCGGGATCTTTTGTGATGTGCCTCTTTAACGATCTATAAGTTGCCTGTGGTAAAAGACATTACAATGGGATGAGGCATTACTTAGCCAAGGCCCGTGTCTACTAGTTAGCGCACAGCCAAGGCCCGTGTATACAAGTTACCGCACAGCCAAGGCCCGTGTATACTAGTTACTGCACAGCCAAGGCCCTTGTATACTAGTTACCGCACAGCCAAGGCCCGTGTATACTAGTTACCGCACAGCCAAGGCCCGTGTATACTAGTTACCGCACAGCCAAGGCCCTTGTATAATAGTTACCGCACAGCCAAGGCCTGTGTATAGTTACCGCACAGCCAAGGCCCGCGTATACTAGTTACCGCACAGCCAAGGCCCGTATATACTAGTTACCGCACAGCCAAGGCCCGTGTATACTAGTTACCGCACAGCCAAGGCCTGTGTATACAGTAGTTACCGCACAGCCAAGGCCCGCGTATACTAGTTACCGCACAGCCAAGGCCCGTGTATACTATTACTGCACAGCCAAGGCCCGTGTATACTAGTTACTGCACAGCCAAGGCCCGTGTATACTAGTTACCGCAGAGCCAAGGCCCGTGTATACTAGTTACCGCACAGCCAAGGCCCGTGTATACTAGTTACCACACAGCCAAGGCCCGTGTATACTATTTACTGCACAGCCAAGGCCCGTGTCTACTAGTTACTGCACAGCCAAGGCCCGTGTATAGTATACTAGTTACCACACACAGCCAAGGCCCGTGTATACTAGTTACCGCACAGCCAAGGCCCGTGTCTACTAGTTACTGCACAGCCAAGGCCCGTGTATAGTATACTAGTTACCGCACAGCCAAGGCCCAGCTGGTCTCCACACTGGCCAACCCCATAGTTACCAGTTACGGGTAATGAGCCTGAAAGGATCCCTCAGCTGTACACAGTGCAGCAGAGCAGGGCTCACACTAAATCTCCCACAGGAGCTCGCAAAGGTGTGAGATCAAGTGGAAACAGCTACACACACACACACACACACACACACACACACACACACACACACACACACACACACACACACACACACACACACACACACACACACACACACACACACACACACACACACACACACACACACACACACACACACACACACACACAGAGTATCTTAGAGCTTGACGTCACTGATTGCGTCATTGCGGAAAGGAGAACCATGGAGGATAAACCCCCACCACTACTCTGCTTTACCCCAGAGCCTCACCTCCCCTCTGGGAGGCCCACTCCAGCTGCCTCCCTGGAGGTCCCAGAACAGCATTGGCGCTCTACAAACAGGCCCTATAGAGTGGCAGCTCATAGATGTATCTTGTGTGTATGTGTATGCGTATATGCATGTATGTATGTTAGTATGTAAGTATGTATATACACTGCACACAATAGTTTGGGGTCACTTAGAAATGTCCATTCCACTAGATTTATAGACAGAATACCAGCTGAGATCGGTTGCATTTTTTTTAAAATCAGGGCAGTGGTTTTCAGATTACACTGTGCTTACATCATTGCAAAAGGGTTTTCCAATGTTTTCCCAGTTAGGCTTTTTAAATGATTAGTAAATTAGTAAACAGAATGTGCCTTTGAAAGAAGGATGAATGGTTGCTGCTGATGGGCATCTGTATACTGTAGATATTGCATTAAAGATCCGCCATTTCTTTCTATAACAGTCATTTACAACATACAGTAAATTATGAAAACAAGGACATTTCCAAGTGACTCCAAACTTTTGAACTGTAGCGTATGTGTTTATGCATGTTTATATGTGTGTGTGTGTGTGTGTGTGTGTGTGTGTGTGTGTGTATGTGTGTGTGTGTGTGTGTGTGTGTGTGTGTGTGTGTGTGTGTGTGAATGTGTGTGTGTGTGTATGTGTATGTGTGATTGTTTGTATGTATCTATTTGTGTATGCTTGTTTGTGTGTGAGAGTATGTATGTTTGTTTGTGTGTATGTGTTTATGACTGTTTGCATGTATGTATTTGTGTATATTTGTTTGTGTGTATGTGTGTGCAGTATGCATGCAGGCCTATGTATGTGCCTGGGAAGACAGGTGAGCAGGTGTGGTTCCCACAGGTGTGGTTGACAGGTGAGGTGTGTTACCTGCGGGGCAGTTGATGAGCTGCAGGACCAGGGGTCGCCGGGTGACGATGCCAGATCCACGAGGGAGGAAGTCCCTGAGACACAGACCAGAGGAGCAGTGAGAGCAAGTCACACACACACACACACACTCCTGCACACACACAATCTCCCATGCACACACACACAAACATGCCCGTGCACACACACACACACACACACACACACACACACACACGCACACACTCGCACACACACGCACACATGCACACACGCACACACGCACACACGCACACATCCACACCCACACACGCACACAATCTCTAACAGAGACTGCCTGGGTGCTGACTGTCCAGAGTTAGAGCAGCTCATTCATCATCTCATGGGTGAGAGATGCTGACTGCAGCTGAATCCCTCAACCACAAAAAACCCACCGACAGGGGAGGTGTGAAGTCCCAGCTGCCAACACACTGCCATTCAGAAAAATGTGTGTGTGTTTGTGTGTGTGTGTGTGTGTGTGTGTGTGTGTGTCTGTATCTGTTGCTTCTTTTCACAGACATATGAATCTGGATATTGTCATTGATGAATAAGTCTGAGAATTTGCATGCTGCTATGCATAAATAAAAACATCCAGTTGATGGAGACATGGCTACCATACAGGACAATGGCTACCATACATGACACTGCATATTTCGTTGTCTTTGTAAGTCTTGTACTCTGCACAATGACAAAGTTGAATCTAATCTAATTGAGCCCAATCAATGACAGAGCAGACTGCATGCCAGGGTTTATTTTTACCTGCCCATGGACAAGGTGTCCGGTATTGTAAAGCGCTGTCACGGTGATGCCACGGCATTGTGTACACTTCAACACAGCAGCTGTGGCTGCTCTGGGTTCCACTCCGGAACCACCTGCTGTGAGGGTGTTTCGCCTAAAAGTGCCCTCTAAACACCAGTCACTTTACTTCCATTTAAACTAAGGTGTGTGCAATAATGATATTCAGGATATGATATGTCACCACTGCTGGAATGACCTTACAACAGAATGACCAAATGACCTAGAGGAGGTCTAAAGAATTTATCAAAGATCTGGTAAGTCTGTTTTCTAGATTACGAAAGCCACTTCTGCATCTCACTATAGCACTACAGAGGCCAAACCAGTTCATGTCCTTGCTGTCTTGCTGCGCGCACACACACACACACACACACACACATTTGATTTCTTTATTTGAATCCGCCAATCAATTTTTTTTACAGAAAGGATTCAAATATTCTCAGAGAAAATACAGCTTTGACATTCAAGGGTACATAAAGCATCGCCTACGCCACACACACACACACACACACACACACACACACACACACACACACACACACACACACACACACACACACACACACACACACACACACACACACACACACACACACACACACACACACACACACACACACATACACACTTCATTAGCAGGCAGATGCATCCCAGAGGTTTATGGACCATTTGAGTTTTCCCCTTTCAATTTGCAAATAGAGAGAGAGAGAGAGAGAGAGAGAGAGAGAGAGAGAGGGAGAGAGAGATAAAGAGAGAGGAACAGACAGAGGGAGAACGTGCGAGTAAGAGAGGGAGTGGGAGAGAGAAAATGAAAGCGAGATAAAGAGATAGTGTGTGTGTGTGTGTGTGTGTGTGTGAGTGTGTGTGTGTGTGTGTGTGTGTGTGTGTGTGTGTGTGTGTATGTGTGTGTGTGTAAGAGAGGGGGAGCTGTGCTGTCGTGTGCCCGAGGCTGTTTGGAGAGAGTGATCACACAGATGGTACTTGACTCGGCTCGTATCTCTCCTACTTCCTGTTTCCACACTCTCTGATAGCTGACCAACACCACACTACCACCAGCCTCATCCGCTCTAAGTGTGCACACTGCCTGCTGTACTCTCTCTGATAGCTGACCAAGACTGACTACACTGCCACCAGCCTAATCTAGTCTAATCTTGTGTCAAGTATGCATACTACACACACTGCATACTATCTGATAGTTGACTACCACCCCTCACTTCCACAACTCTCTAATCTAATCTAATCTAATCTAACCTAATCTAATCTGATCTTCTGTAGTATGCATACTATCTGATGACCCACAATCACCCACCGTGCCAACTCTCACATACTACATACTGTAGTGTCTGATGGGAGTTCAGCAAGCTGACCCACAGCATCTCAAGCCACTGTGTGCATCTTATGGCCCACAACTGAAATGTATGGTCCCCCCTGATTATACGCATAAGAATGTACAGTAAGTACACATATTATGTAATCGTGTATGGAGCATAAGCATGAATACTGATTTCTGTCTCCTCATCCTGGAGAGGCATGGACCATCGCCAGAGTGAACAGCTTCTGCTGAATACAGGTTGTCTGGACAGTTGGGGAAGCAAGGAAGACACACAGACACACACACACACACACACACACATACCACACATACATACACACACACACCACACACACAGATGGGGTGCAGGGAAGAGAGCTCAGTCTCAGCACGCAGAGAGAATAGCATGAAAGCTTCAACTGAATATTTATCATAAGCTGCTGAATGAGATAAGCTTCTTTTTGTGGCGCACGGACTGTATTTAATGCTCTCAGTAGTTCTCTCATGCCAATGACAACACTCAGAGAAACCATTATTTTACCCAGACCTTCATCAGCTAATGGTCAACTATGGAGACACTGTGGGCCTGATGTGCTATGACTGACATAGAGTAGACCCAGGCCAAAGAAAGGCTGTCTATGTAGCTCAGTGGTTCTCAAAGGGGGAGCTGTGTGTGGGAAGGGTCCCACTAGTGGGGAATAGAGACATGATAGGTGGGGCGTGAGGATATTGCTTTTTTGTGCCTTTCTTTAGTGATATCTGTCTTTTTTGACAAAGAAGATCATTCAAAACAAAATAGCCACACAAAGGCATAGGAGTCACAAACAGACCGACACATGAATCAAAATAACATCTTGGTCCAGTGGACCGAAATGAGAAATGTAATGTAGAATCAAAATGCTACAAAAATATATTTATTTTTAACATTACTATTTTGCTGGGTTGATAGGGCCAGGTGGGGCCAGCTCTTAAGTGGGAAATGGCAGAAAAAGACTTGAGAACCACTGATGTACAGTAGACTAAGGATCGGCCTGCTATCCCCATCCCCTTGTTTGGGTAGAGGAAGTGAATCCACAACCTAGAAAGTTCTACGAAAAAACAGTGGCTCCCATGGCAACGCTGCAGGTCACGTAGTGCAGTTTAAAAAGCAACAGAGTAAAGCATAATGGGAGAGTGGGTAGAGTAGAGTAGAGAGAGAGAGAGAGAGAGAGAGAGAGAGAGAGAGAGAGAGAGAGAGAGAGAGAGAGAGCTGTCAGAGACGGAGGAGTCCCAGTGGACCTGAGGCAGGTGTGCGTAAGTGCTTCCTGCTACTCCGGTGTCTCCGGGGAGACGTGGCCGACCTGTGGTGCCGACCGTGGTGCCGTGTCTTTTACGTAACGGTCTTTGGTATTATTTGCCCTCAATGGTGCCTTCCAGGCAGCGCTGCCTTCAAGGCACGACTACTCCCCTCAGTTTAGGGGTAAGGATGAGGGTTGAGGGGGTTAAAGGTTAGGAATAGGGTAAAGGTAGCGCCTTTTAGGCTGTGCTGCCTGGAAGGTGCCGTTGGGGGCAAAAAACACCATTGAGCGTCTTTTAACGCCAGGCCGCCTGCCACCGGCGCTCCTTCTTCCTGAGAAAGCACCAGAGCTTTTTGGGCGTCTCATTGAAACGAGGAGCCTGTTGTTGCGCCCTATAATCCTCACAGCTCAGGGACACACAGGAGCACAAAGATCAACAGGGCGGATTTTGACCCTCTCCTGTTCCAGACGAGCACAGATGTGACACTCCAAATGGTAAATGTCATCAGCTGACACAAAATGGCTGTCGCTGTATTTTGTTACAAACACACACTGACATCTGCAGCAAAGCCACAATCTGACTCCAGATGTTTTTTTGCTAAACACTTTAGCCGTGTTAATCCATGTAATGAGTGTAATTCTGAAATGAATACTGTAATTGTGTGTGTGTGTGTG
>NC_085007.1:10483203-10523203 GCF_963854185.1 Sardina pilchardus | reverse complement strand
GATCCATTCTGTGTTCCATGACATCAAAGGTGTAGCATCTGAATTAGCGTCATTTACCATAGCCTCTTCTTAACGATCAGTGGGGAGAAATGGAATAGGACACTATGTGTGTGTGCGTATGAGTGTATGTGTGTGCGCGCGCACACATGTGCTTGTGTGTGTGCCGTGTGGGTGGTGCGTGTGTAAGAGAGATATGATTCTCTCAGTAAAGCCCAACTTTGAGCTTTCAGTGAGACAACACAGTAAATCTCACCGGTCAGATGAGCATTCATTCTTCCTCTCCACTTTGTGTTTTCATAAAGATAACGTGTCGCTACAGCTGGTGAGAAAATCCCTCCAGCTGCTCATAGAGACCTTTAATAAAGGAGCCGAAATAGAATGGGTCCTCAGGGCTGTTCTGTACGCACATGTCTCCTGTGTGTGTGTGTGTGTGTGTGTGTGTGTGTGTGTGAGGATACATCTCCTGTTGTTGTCATTGTCAGGGCAGGTCGGTGGGTAAAGGTTACTGAACAAGGAGTCTAGCAAGGCGACGTGAGGTCTCGAAGTCTAATACACTTTGTCAAATTCAACAAAATATTGTCCAGTTTTGCTCTGCAAGGTCCTTTGGCTGTCAGATTAAATGTTTGTGTCTTGGACAGTAAATGGCTTTTGCAAGTGACTTGATCAAAAACAATTCCACCCAATCTCATTGCTTCAGGGGCATGAAGGGAGGGTTAAATTAGATTGACTGCTCAGCTCAAGTATCAGATTCTTTAGGCAGACACATTTAATCTTCTCAGCTCGGCAAAATATGTTGTATAAAATGAGCTGCTGCAGCTTCTTTTTCCTAACGAAGCAACTTCTAAAGCAGTGAGTCAATATTTATCTAATAAATGAACAGTAATTAAAATAATCAAATCCAGATGTCCCTTAAAAAGGAGATTTACATCTCAATGGGACATACCTGGTTAAAATAAAGGATTCGTAAATAAAATAAAACTAAATAACAATAACGTTTAGGCCATTGTCACAGATTGAAGCATACTCCCACAGGACGTGACGTCATAGACTAACCAGAAGTAGGAGGGGAATTTTTGTGGCTTCCTACAGCTGCTATTTTGAGCTGACTCAGGCGAATTACAAATCAATAACAATCAGCTGCTCTCTTTATCTCAGTAGCGTGCTTCAATTTCATCGCTGCATGTATGTATGAGTTATTTTCTCTTTGGTCTTATGGTGGACCTCATGGCTGGCAATTGGACCTACAGATGAAACACAACTGCAGATCAGACAGTGAAAAACGTTTTTGATCGAGTTATGAATCGACCCTGTGTCCAGACTGGGCACTCTCTCCAGCCCCTTCTGACTACCTGCTGCCTGCCTGCCTGCCACAGTGGTCATCACAGACGCACAATACCACTCAGGTACAGGACACAATGTTCCATCTCAGTCGATTTTTATCCTGCTCTTTGCTCTGTAATCCGCTAGTTCCCTCAACCCACTGACAATTCAAGTCAGATTCATATTCCTCAAAAAAAAACTAAAAGTCAAACAAAGCAAGTCACAAACACATGGCTGAAGAAGTCACTTTGCATTTTACCACCACAAGAAAAAAAAGAAAACTTGCAAATCTGAAGCAGGCTGTGCAGGGAGCTGTCCTTAGTCCTGACAGCAGCTTTGAGTACCATAGAGTAAATAGACCGCTGTAGGGTATCTGACTCCAGACCCTAATTAACACTCTGGTACTGATCATCAACTTTTAAGAGAAGGCAACATCTGAGCAATTACTGTCTTGTAAACTGGTAGCTTTGCATACAACAATCTTTTCATTGCACGTAAACATGCAGAGTATACATGTGTACACTCTCAAAACTAATGTGTCAGAAACAGCACACTGTGTTTTCCCTATCTGGACACAGAGATGTGTTAAAAATAACACAAGCTGTGCTATTTTCAACACATATTTTGTAACAAATAACATCTGGACACAGAGATGTGTTGTTTTCAACATATTCATTTTAAGAGCGTAAGTATGACCAGAAACAGGAACTCCCTCTGATGTAGATATTGTGGCATGAGGTTCCTCTCATCCCAAGTAAAGCATCAGGCAGGCACCTCTGCAGCTTGGAGATGATAAATCACAGAGGGGTAATCTAAGGCCCGATTGATGTCAGGTCCAGCTAGGCGCACAGGGCCGGGGGGGGGGGGGGGGGGGGGGGGCAGTGCTTCAACCACGATCCGTCAGTGCCCATAAAACTTCATCATGAATGAGTGCTGCATACTGGCAGCCTGCGGATCTGCACTGCTGACAGGGAAAACAGCTCGGTGCCTCTGCAACGAGTCCCTCACAGGCAAATGCAGGCTTTGTAGTGTCACGCCATCATCTCCCAAAGCTAGCATATCACACACACACACATGACACATGTGTATTTACACACACACACACACACACACACACACACACACATACACATTGCTCTAAGGATTCGCTTGTTTCTAAATCAGAAGGAAAACAAGACGCGAGAACATAAACCTGTGATCCTTCTGAAGAAAAGTCATTCCCAGTTATCATTACCGAACAGACTCCCACATTGTCACTTGAACAAAGATTAATTATGCTCTGTGGATGTACTTAACTAGATCAGAGAGGTTTGAAGCAGAACTTCGGCTAGATAGTACATATCTGTCATGCTGCATGTTACAGTTTGCTCAGTAATTGGTGAAATACCATCAAAAAACTGCAAAACCTAATGCAGAACACTATCTCATGTGGGCCTTTCACATTTGTGAATGCCAAACTCAATAGGCTATGCTGGTCTATGCTAGTATTTGTGTCCAAATGACTGCAGAATTGACATATCGCTAACGATCTGACATGGATTCATAGCAACATTTGGTCCCATTTCTCTATCAGGCTCATTTAGTCATGTTAAAAGGGGTGAACGTCATCAAGTCTTCTTATCAGCTAGCTAACATAAGCTCTGTCAGTAGTCATCTTATCAGCTAGCTAACTGTCAGTAGTCATTTTTATCAGCGTGCTAACATGAGCTCTGTTAGAATTCTTCTTATCAGCAAACTAACCTGAGCTCTGTCAGTAGTCTTCTGATCAGCTAGCTAACATTAGCTCTGCCTGTCTTCTTATACAGCCAGCTAACATGAGCTTCTAGTTGAGAAGGAAGAATAACCTCATATCTATAACTAACTTGAGCTAGTAGATGAGGGTGGATAACCAGGGCCATGCAAGATACCTCATAACAGAAATGACCTCGTCCCACAGAAGGTCAGTACAACGACAACTGTTCTCAATATGTGACCATTTCTGAAAACAGTCAGTGAGTGAACCCTATTCAGTGATAACAAAGTCACTAATGATAACTAAAATCTAGACTGGGTAAACCCAGCCCGATCTGCATGGCGATTGGATTTCGCCCTGTAGTTCAGGCTGGAAACCTGCACATTTATGATCACTGCTTCCTGTCCATGTTTGCTGGAACCAATCACAAACTGGCTTATTGACCAGGCGCATCCAGATTGTTGATCTGATTGGTTGAAGGACTATCCAAATGCATACAGAGTGTGACGAGTCATTTGAACTATGCCCGCTGATCATGTCTCTTGTGCAATAGAAATACAGCACAGACCCCTCCCAGCCTATGTCCAATCTTAAAAGATTCTTAAAGAGCTCAGTCTGGTGATAGCCAGGCTAGCTAATATCCACAAGAGGGTCACAGAGAAACTGCAGTGTGTGATTTTACACTTAAGGACATGTGGCAGTGAGCTATCATTATTATTATTACAGGTGGTAAGAGGACACCTGTTCAGATTAGAATCTAGGGCAAAGAACAGTGTGCACCGACCGAACGCCATCATTCTCATCATTCCCAGAGAGTGGGTCTATTATCTGTGTCTTCACTATCCTTCACTGTGTGTGTGTGCCTCCCCTGCCAATGCTGCAGGGTCTGTCCACGTTTAACAGAAGGCAAAAGCTACACTTGCGCATTAACCCCCGAGAACTCACATAAATAGGCCTATGTATCCCACTTATACGACCTCATACACAGCTGATTTAGAGCTAATAAAATAATGATGGGAATAAAGCTGGGAATGACAGGTTTGGTTTAACGTGACTAGAATAGTTTGAGTTATGCGACTAAAGATTACACAGTCCCAATGTGCCGACACACACGCGGCCTGTGATTGATGCGCTTGTCTCAGTGAGGTATCCCAGACAGGTTTTTTTTGCTGACGCACACAAGGGTGCTCTTTAAGCTGCCCAGGCCCCTGCGGAACTCTCCCAAACTAAGCAAGTCAAATCACCACGAGGTCCAGAAAGCAGAATCACTGCAGCACCACACCACATGATCTCGCGGACCGCATCGGACCACACCAGACCGGGGTGGTGGGCTGGCCAACACCTGGACGACATCTACCTCTCGTCACAAGACACAGCGGCAACTCCGTCAACAACTTGATTGTTTCTATTAACAGTAAAAAGGATGATGAGCAAGCAGCTTAATGAAGGCAGGGCTGCAGATTACAGCCTCTGTGGAGAGCATTAATGATTGGTGTGTTTGTGTCTCTGCCTGTGTGTGTTTGTGTCCCTGCCTGTGTGTGTGTGTGTGTGTACAAGTTAAATGATACCAGTTCCAAATTAGTCATGTCTCTCGGAAAGGACAGCTTCACCGACAACTTCACACTTGAGCATTTCCAAAATGTTTTTAAATTTATTTATTTATTTATTTATTTCTTAAGAAATGTATTCTAATTTATTATGTTGTGCATTATGTCAGAGTAGGAGAGTGAGAAGCTGAGTAATACTGTGAGATTACATCACGCATGCGCAACTACAATGTTGCAACTGGAAGCTCCTGATGCTTTCCACATCTCAGTGTGTTTGTTTGCATCTGTGTGAGAGACAGGAAGAGAGAGATGCTCTTTCATGAGGATGGGGGGATGGTGTGTTTGTGTGTGTGTGTGTGTGTGTGTGTATGTGTTTATAGGGGGTGGAGAATTTTAAACTGGAACAACGCACACTCAGATCTATTTGCACGAATTAGACGTAAATATGAGAGCACAGTGAGAGGGAGTCGTGCCCGACAACACACTCTCTCTCTCTCTCTCTCTCTGCTGCATGTGTGACCTTGCCTCAGCACAAATTTGCTGCTGAATCACGCGGCGTAGTGCGCACGTGGTCCTGATGCAGAAATGCATTAAACTGCCTGTATTTCTGGAGCGCTCCGAGCGCCTGTTACACAGGCCACAATCAAACTGTCAACATGAATAGCTGGTCCCGACGAACGGCCAACCATCAGGCATCTTTTGTATGGGCTGCCCTAGCCAAGGCCACATTGAACCTGGCCAGCTAGATACACCCACCCACACACACACACACACACACACATACCCCCCCCTCTCTCTCTCAAACACACAACACACAACACACACACACACACACACACACAGATGGAGCCTGCGCTCACACACCACACCACAATGGCTGAGAGCTCTGGTCTCTCCCGCTGCTTTTAACACAAGGTCACGCCTACTGTCAGTCAGTGGGAGGCAGAGTGTAATGTTCTCCTGTGTGAATAAAGGCCTACATAGACACATTGTGCTTTGCCAGCACACAACAAAAAATACAGTTTCAACAAATACAGTGTCACCAACAACTGCTAAATATCCATATACTAGCCATATCTATAAGACTATTTTCTGGGGTGCAACTGCTGCTTGCTAAGATCGAGCTGTTTGAATGTGCGTTGCTAGTAGAAGTCAGCTGTAGGCCTAGATTGCCGAACACATAGCCAAGCCAGGGCTACCATCATATGTCAGCTTGATTAGAAAGCAAATTAGGCTACATCAACCAGTCATTTCTAACATTTCTCCTAAAAGTACAAATCAATTTGATGAATGCCTGATGATCATAGTGGACAACCCAATGCCGCAGTGTCAGTTTAATTTACAGACGACTGCAAAACCAACCGATGGTTCCTGCTACAATAACACCAACACAGGTTGCTTGTGCTTCGATCAGACTTGATGCCACTATTTGGGGTGGTTCGATTAAATCAGTTAGGTTGGTGTGTGGACAGCGCTTCAGATGCAATCTGCCACAACAAGCTTTACAGTTTTGAGGAGGGTGCCGTTACCTCCACCAGTTCTGTCTAGGGTTCGTTGGAAGGAAACTCATTTGGTGAGGATTGGCCAATAGCCAAGCGCACAGATAATTGCCGTAATAGTCTTGTCATTGGCACGGTCTCGTGAGTGCACTAGACGGATTTTTCTCCGGCAACATGAATAGGCTACCTTATTCTCCATTTACGTCGTGACCTTGAGTAGGTTGTTTGTTGTTATTTGTTCGATTCAAAGAAAATAAACTATTTTTTCGACACAATTTCCTACAATCGCGTTTCTCTGTCGTGTGGGCTACACACGGAGAGACGTGTGTTTATGTAACAGAATAATCTGTTTGGACACACTAATGGCGATGCACAACAGCGAGGAAAAGGGACTGGTCACTGAGAATAATTTAGCAATGCAATAACGCGGTATCATTCAAGGTTACCCTGTGTCTTAGACTGCTTCGAGAACAGGATGCGGAGTTAGGTCAGGATTGTTTGCTTGGGTGGTCAGGACAGATTAGACCAAAGGTTATTCGACAACACTTCAGTAACACACTTATTGTAGCCCGTGCCTTCATGGCACATTTGAAAGCACTTACTTGCCCACGAAGTTCTCCAACACCGAGCTTTTCCCTGCACTCTGTCCGCCCACCACGGCAATCTGGGGTAGGTCCAGATTGGCATTTTGTCCGATGGCCGAGAATGCATCTTGCATTTTGTTGACAAGAGGAATCAGATCCTCCATCCCCTGGTTACCCATGTTTGCAGGGGAATCTGTCGCTCCTTCTCAGTAGAAAGCCAAACTGAAGAGAAGAGGAGAGTATCGGTCGCTTGAGCGCTATATCCTCTCCTTTTTCACCCTAGTGCTAGTAGGGTGTTTTGAAATTCTGCCTATTTTATTTTTGCATTCACCCTCATTGCTGGCGTCCCAGCGACGTAAAAGACAGCACAGCTAAGCTACCCTCTGGACCGCAGCTCTGCCGTCTGTCGGGCACCGACGAGAAAGAGGGGATGATCTCTACTGGCCTCTGAATAAACAGGGAGATCCCTGCACAGTCCCTGGTGGACCGCGGGCAGGCGCAGTGGAAGACTCTGTCTGCGTCGTGCTCAGATACAAGCGTGTGGCTCTTTTATGTAGTGCCGAGGCAACCTACTGTAGGCTACAGGAGTGTGTAGGCATCTATCGAAATGTGAGACAGCGCAAATGCGAGAATACTTAACAATCCCAGTGCAATCAGTGAGCACCGCGGGGGACTCCAAAAAAGCTTTCATTCGTGAGTCTCCGTTTAGTTAGGCTACTGCAGGTTTCCTGACATTCACTGAAACAGGCAAGTGCTTTAAACCACAAATACATAGGCTATTACATTATATTTTATTTAGATTTCTGAAAATGTATTATAAAAAATACGTTATCTTTGTAATATGAAAACAAAACTTTCATTGCAAAACTTTATCTCGACACATTCGATTACTGTACAAGGGGTGCTCTGTCCATGGTGCTGAAACTGCTGAAACGCCTAGCGGACAGAGGGGTTTCCAACCCAAAGAAAGCTTGAAAATGGTCTGAGGGTAAGAAGGTAATTCACGACTCACGAGATATGAAGCAGCCCAAACTAGGCAAATGTAATTAAATGGACCCCCTAAAAATAGCCAACCCGTCACAACTCAAAAATGAGAAATGCAATAGGCATAGGCTATAGGCTACTTATCCAAAGAAGTGTGAATGTATTGCAACTTCAGGTAAATACAGTTTGTTTTTACTACCTAATAACAAAACAATACAACTAGATTGTTTGCTTCTGGCAAACACATTATTTAGTCATTTAAAAACTCTGTAGCCTACTGTAGAATAGGCCCATGTCCACGTCGAGCCTCCTAGACACACGAGGGCAGTAATGGGGCTTCCGCTTTAACTACGCGCAGACGTAAAGTAGCTGTGAAAACACCGGTATGCGTATGCTAGCCATCATGCTAGTGAGCAGCATAACTGCGCAGAACGATGAACAATTGATGTGATAGGAAGTTGCAACAGGCTACAGCACGTCTGAGTTTTATTTCAACGGAGCAATTTCAACCGGTTTCCACTTTTTCTACAAGTAGGTCATAACAGAGAAAGTGATGATTTATTAGGAAGCTTACTTCTGTAAACGAAGATGGAATCGTTTCTTACTGAACAACTTGCTGAATGAAAGGCGGTGTTAGTTTCCTTTCTAGCTGCTAGCCAGAGAAAGCGTAAGCTAGGTAGCCAGCCAACCATTAACGTTAAGTATCATAAGTCAGGTCAATTTGTTCAAAGTCTGTGCCAAAAAAATAACTGTAGTCGAACATATTTGTTAACCTACCCACCGTGATTCTTAGCTAGGTAACGTTAGCTAACATTACTTCAGCCATCAACAACTATCCAAAACGTTAGGCTAACGTTACCTTTTATTAGCCTCGTAGCTAAAAGCTAACGTCGACCAAGTTGTCCTAGTTCTTCAGATGGGCTATCCTGACATTTACCTACCTAGCCAACATTGCATGCTACAGCTAATGTTTTGTACGAGTATGCTTGTTATTGTCTGGTTTTTTTTGTAAGGTGTTTGTCAGGAGATAAAAAAAAAACCCAAACTATTGTGTAAGTCAACATGGTAGTTAACGTGATCCCACTTCTCTGCGCTCACAGCTAAGCAACGTTACGTCAACTTTTCTGTACTAAACGCTAGTTAAAACTCTAGAAGCTAGATGCTTGAGTTCCTGTTAACTGGGGAGACAACTACCTCTGGTTTCATACTTATATTGTGATAATTTCCATTGGCCATTTTAATGGGTAACGATGTGAAACTGTTTCGTAGTTGAGTAGCTCACCCTTTAACGCTAACCATTAGCTATTGATCAATCAATCACAGAATCTCTGGAAGCACCATCAAAAAGCCGGGATGTTTAACCCGCATCACCACCACCACCAACAGCAGCAGCAGCAGCAGCAGTTTCACCAACATTTGCGGCAGCTTCAGCAACTATTTCAGCAACAGCCTCCACCTCCACCGCCGCCCCCACCGCCGCCACCACAGCCCCCGCCGTCCCATCACATGTCGCATCACCATCAAAGTGGCCGGTAAGACTGTCAACGCGAGGTCGGGGATCAACATGTAGACTAGGCCTTGTCGCTCCATCAGACGGTGCTATGCAAGTGTTATGTAGGCGGAAGCACCGTATCGTACTCTTTGCAGATAGTAACCTCTTTAGGACCTGTCACCGCTGACAAGTAAATTACATTGTTATTGCATTATGTGAAATACGTTGTCTTTGTTCACTTATTTATTTTTTTAGCCACATGATTTTCCTTTCGTCTTTTGTTCGAGCGCATGTTAAATCACTAATTGTCATTTATCTGGCTGTTTTGTTGTTGTCGTTTATCTGTTCTTTCCACTGAGTGCGTGTTAGCATCCATGCCAGACTTGTCGTTGTCGTTACCGTTACTCAAGCGCATTAGGTTGGTCAAACGAACCTAACATCCTGACTGACTAGACTCACTCACGCTTCGGTTCACCCTCATTATCACACAGGCCCATCGCGGTGGCGGCGCCGGCGCCCCCTCCCCGTATGGTCAACCTCTGCTCCCCTACTCAGGCGACCATTCTCGCTCCCAACCCCATGCTACAAGGGGCGCTACTGATGCAGCAGATGCAAGGTAGGCGCTTCCCTTAGCTGGACTGTATGTAGTGATGGGCCATATCATAATCACAGCAGCTTTGTGTGTGTGTGTGGGTGTGTGTGTGTGAGAGAGAGAGAGATCACTTCATGTTTGTCCATATGTGAAGGTGTGTTGCTGGTGTGTTTTGTTTCCCCATTCTAGCCTGGTTCTCAATATTGTGTATTCTTGTTCTGTGTGTGTATAACTGTATATGTTGTATGTGTTCGGCTTGTGGCCAGTCATCATCATACTGTAGTTTGTCATCGCTCATTATGCGCTGCATTATAGCTTGACTTGAGGCAGTGCTTATTGTTGAGCAAGTCATTGCATGGTGAATTGAACAACAGTGGAGTAACGTAAAGTAACCGTATATATGGTGCCCAAGATGTAGGACCATTTCGTACAACTGACACTTTGTGATGGAATTAAGCAATAAGCCACCCGAGTCCAAAGTTTACACTGATTTCAGAACAGCTACAGGGATTTTTTTTTAGTTGTTGTTTAGATAAGTCTATAATCAGCATAAACTATAGCCTCGAGTGGCTTATTGCTTAATTCCATCACAAGTGTCAATTTTACGAAAATGGTGTTACATGGGCACCGTACGGAATATACAGTTACCTTCCGACATTTTAAAAGAAAGTCCTGAGAGTCGAGCCGAGTCGTTGGGTGTTGACTGTCCTCTTGCTCCCCCTCCAGGTAACATGCGTGGCTATGCGATGGGGGGGCAGCAGTTCGCTCAGTTCTTCTCCGCGGGGTCGCGCTCCTCGCTGCTGGGCCCCGTACCTATGGGCGTGGCCATCAAGAGCCCCCACATGGGCTACGCCCCGCGCCCCTACAACCACCACGCGCGCTACATGAACAACGTAAGGGACTTGGGCTCACATCACATCACAAATGCAGAATGCATGCATCACAACCTGATTCTTTTAGTTAGTTTTGTATTTTGTTATTAAACTCAATGTGTTCCCATTCAATTCAACTGACCTCATATATTACTGTAGTAGCAGATGCAGAACGGCATGCTACTAGTTGTTTTTTTATTTCCCTTGTTTTGTAAGCTGAATTATGATATGATATATGATGCGTATTGATACATATACATACACATTATCTATAAACAACTAAAGCACACAACATTTGTAGTATAGTTTGTGTTTTCAATGTCCTGACCTCATTCTTCTTGGTGTGCTCTTACAGTAGGACTGTGTGTGTGTGTGTGTGTGTGTGTGTGTGTGTGTGTGTGTGTGTGTGTGTGTGTGTGTGTGTGTGTGTGTGTGTGTGTGTGTGTGTGTGTGTGTGTGTGTGTGTGTGTTGTGGCTTGATGTTTTTTTCTGGGTCTTTCTGCGCAGGACTACGGCTCTCGGCAGCCTGACAGGAAGCGTGAGAATGAACAGAGATCTGCCGGAACCTCAGAGGGACAACCAGGTGCCAGTGGCAGCAAAGGTGAACTTCCACGTGCACACTTACACGCACACACATACAAACACACACACACACACACAGACATGCAGACATACACATATACCCCAGAACAGCACAATGTATATTTATAACCCCCCTTCCCGGCATGATCACATGCTCACATGGTGGCCCATGCATATCACACATGGAAACACGTATGTGCGTGAGTGGTGATGGGCTATTTCTAGAATCTAGTGTGAATAGCTGTTAAGTCATTTGTCGGTATTTGCCAAGCTGTTGTGCTGTCAGGTGCTCTTTCCTCTTGACCTCCATACTTCACCTTGCAACTCTCAACAATCAGCATTATTCTTTTGAATCCATGATCCAACGATTCAAATGGAGTTATAACATCTGCATTAGTACTGTACGTGAAGCAGAGCTACAGTAATTTCCCGCATATAAGCCGCATTGTGTATAAGCCGCAGGACAGTTAGCAAGTTAAAACAAACAAAACCATATCACCACCATATTAACTTTCCCCCTGTATTAACCTCATAGCTGAAGAAATTTTGCAAAATCAGTTTATAAGCCGCGGCTAATAGTCAGGAAATGACTGTACTAACGGGTTAAAGGGGAATGATCATTTCAGTTGCACATGTAGCGATGCAAGGGCTTCTCTTAGGTCTCCGTCACACTCAGAGCTGCCTAGAATGATCATTTCAGTTGTACATGTAGCGATGCAAGGGCTTCTCTTAGGCCCCTTTCACACACTGAGCTCAATCAAAGATTGTTAAGGTGGAGCAAGATGCTTCATCAGAAGCCACTTCTGTAGTGCAGAGCAGAGGCCATAGACTTCAGTGGAACATTGCTCTACATAAAGGAGGATTTTGTCGTCGTCCCCTCATGTTTTCTGGATTCCCGGAAGTGGCCCCTGATGAAGTATCTTGCTCCTCCTTAACAATCTTTGGCTAAATCCATGTTAGTAATCAAGGATCTTCGGTTTAATCAAAGATCCTTCATTACTGACAAGATAGAGCAACATAATGCATCTCTATGGAAGCCAAATTCGAACAGTTCCTGTCTGCTTATAGAGGCGTGTCGCAAAGATGTCATAGTGGGATATCGATCTCTCAGATTGGCAAGCAGTTCAGTTCGAATGTAACGTTACTTTCAAGGTCTGCTTCAAGGGGGATTTCGCCCCCCCCCCCCCCCCCCCCCCCCCTCCCCTTTGCGAACACAGAACGCGGAAATGGTCGAACATTTGCGCCTCTCGCTCCGCTTTAACCCTCTCTGGTTTAATCCTCTGCAGATGAAGCAGCAGTGCCTCTGGCTGATGGACCCAGTGATGCCTCAGCGCAGCAGGATGAGGAACCAGCTCTGAAGAAGCCCCGCACTGAAGGGTAAACACCCGCCACCCCCACAGAACCCAGAACCCACACACACACACACACACACACACTGCGACAGGACCCATACCTCACACACTCAGTGGGGCAGAACCCAGGACCACACACACACACACACACACACACACACACACTGCGACAGAGCCCATACCTCACACACTCAGTGGGGCAGAACCCAGGACCACACACACACACACACACACACACACACACACTGGAACAGACCCCACACTGATGGCCCGTTTCCATGGACAGAGAACCTGAGTGAGTTTCGAGCTGGAGCTGGAACCAAAAAATATTGTTTTGTTTTTTTTCCTGGGTGGGTGTGTCATGGGTGTGTCATTTACTTTTAGTGTCAGTTAGCTAACACTACACTGCAGACGTTAACTAGCATTTTACACCACCAATTTCTACAGTTTTTATGGGATAACAGTCATATCCTTTTCTGGTTTATGCATCTGATTAACTTGTGTTTATGTATGCAACACTCATTGTTCTTTGTTGGTCGAAAAACACTCTCACACACCCTCACATACATAACACACACCTCTCACTCACTGGGACAGAGTTGAAATGTTGAAAGCATTTGCACACCACATCTCATTTATTAGTCAAATAAACACCAGCAACCACTTAGCTCAGTTCCTAAGTGTTTAGAGACATTTTTAAAAGAACAGGCCGATGCAGCACGGTGACTAAAATACTCCTGTTCCAACTGTTTTGAGATGTGTTGCTGGCATCCAATTCAAAATGAACATGTATTTCACCACAGTTTCAACCACAGATATGTTCTCTTTGCACTATGCTCAATTAAATATTGGGTTTACATCATTACCAAAAGATCACATTCTGTTTTTACTTAAATTGTATTTTACATAGTATCCCAACTGTTTGGAAATGGGGTTGTAGTATACAGATGTGAAAAACACAGAAAACTGAACCTGTTCTGAAAATGATTCCAATGGATGAATGTTCTACTTCATTTCTACTGAGGTCATCCGAAACTCATAGAACCGTGGTTATATGCATAACCTTCGTTTTGGATTTGGTGGGTAAATTAATGTTGACATGATGGACACGTGACAATGCATTTATTCTTTAAACATACCACACTGTCAGAGGACAAATAGGGAGTTGGTATACAATGTCCTTCCCACTGGCTCTCTCAGTCCTGGGTGGATGTGAGATTAACGAGCACTTATGCTTTGGCTTCTTTTGAGTCCTGATGGGCTGGGACTGTTTGCTCTTGCTCTGCTCCCTGACCTTGGCTGTTGTTTCTGGAGTGGCCTTGTAAACCGATTAGATCAAATGGACTTTGATTGCTTTCATTGTGCTTCACTTTCGATTGGAGGAATATTTTTACACCTGTGCAGTCCTTTTCACCTCTGCAGAAGTTGCAATACATGTGCACACTCACACTTTCTCTCCCCCTTTCTTTTTTCCTTATTACCCCCCTCTCTCTTTTTTTCTTCCTCCTCTCCCCCTCCTCATTCTATCTATCTGCCCCCCTCCCCATCTCCTTCTCTCCTTTCATCTCGGTGTTCCTTTACTCCCTCCTTCAGGTCAGAGGAGGTTGCAGGGACTCTGGGGGAAGACTACGAGAGCCCAGCTGGAGAATCCAACCCCACAGGTGGGCAGTCTGAACACACCAGATTGTCCAATTAACACACACACACACACACACACACACACACACACACACACTTATTATGTAAATGCACAGTTAAATGTGCCGTCATATGTTATGGTAGTTCTCCACTGTTAAACAGATCCCTGATGTTGCCAGACTGATACTGTATGTGAATAGACTTTTTGTCTTTGTGTGTGTGTGTGTGTGTGTGCGTGTGTGTGCGCGTGTTTACAGACAGCGTAACGTTGCAAGAGGGGGGCAGCATGGCGGGACCAGATGCTGATGATGCCCTGGAGGTGAGAACAGAGTGGAACGTTACGGAACCCGGGAAGGGAAATAGAACGTAGTAGAACAGTGAAGCATTTTTACAGAACAGAGTTGTAAAGATATCAGAGGTTGTTTGAGATTGTTGAAAAGAGCATCATGGTATATTGGGAGGTAGTCTGAGATTATCTGGAAATGTGTGCCTAAAATCTCTGACTGCATCTTTAAGTATTCTCTCTTTCCTTATACCTTTCTCTCTTTCCATCTTTCTTTCCACCTTTCTGTCTTTCTTTCTTTCCACCTTTCTCTCTGTCTTTCTTCCTTCCTTCCTTCCATGTGTGTTTATGTTGTGGCACTCTTGTGTGTTCCGGTCCAGAGCGTGGCGTCTCCGCTGAAGGTGGGGGAGCGAGAGAACGGTGAGAGCCAGACTGACCCAGAGGACGGGGCCGAGCCGAAGGGCGTCAGCAGCAGCGCTGTGGTCAGGACTCAGGAGGAGGCCAGGGAGGGGGCCGTGGGAGGACCAGGAGGACCAGGAGGAGGAGAGGGAGCCAACAAGTTCTACTGCTACATCTGCAACATCACCTGCCATAACCAGCAGGTAGGACATTTACCCCACGGGATATTCACCCCACAAGGGGACATTTACCCCACGGGATATTCACCCCACAAGGGGGCATTTGCTCCCATGGGGGACATTTACCCCACGGGATATTCACCCCACAAGGGGGCATTTGCATTTACCCCACGGGATATTCACCCCACAAGGGGACATTTACCTCACGGGATATTCACCCCACAAGGGGACATTTACCCCACGGGATATTCACCCCACAAGGGGGCATTTGCATTTACCCAGTAGGGAACATTTACCGCACAGGGGACCAACAACAACAACAACTTTGCCCCACAACTCACTTCTCCACTGGACTGTTGGGTGCATTAGGAGTGCACGATGGACTGACCAACTAAGTTGACCGTTTACAAGATTGAATGAAGACCCAGTCAGGCAATTGCAGTAAAAATCAGGAATACAGGTTTCTTTACAATGCATACTCATGCAGGGTTCATATGTTTTTAAAAAAACTGGAATTTGAAAATGCCAATTTCCAGGCCTGGAAAGGTTTTGGAAAACAAAAAACACCCCAAAGGTTAAAGTTATGGAAAAGTCTTGGAAATTTGCTTCATCCAATTCAACTCAGAAACATATCTCATTTGGGCAGGTCATGTCTCACACTTGCGTCACAACCGATTGGCAAATTTTTTGAGAGCATTCCTTCTAGGTAACCATCCCGTTATCTTACGCGTCATATCTATTATTAATGTAGCACTAGTTGATGTGAGGTTTTGAGAAATATAAGGTCATGGAAATTTGTGAAAAAATCATGGAAAAATCATGGAAAATTCATGGAAAAGTCATGGAAATTCTCTGGTGGAAATGTGTATGAACCCTGTCATGTGAATCTGTTTTGTTTTGCTTCAGAACTTCCAGAGCCACATGAACGGTCTGGCGCATCAGCAGCGCATGATGGAGATCCAGCACATGAGCAACGCCTGCCTGGTCACCCTGCTGCCCAAGGTGCAGGAGTCCCTGCAGAGCAGCCGCAGAGACGGGTATGTGTGTGTGTGTGTGTGTGTGTGTGTGTGTGTGTGTGTGTATGTGTGTGTGTGTGTGTGTGCATGTCTGCATGTCTGGTCACCCTGCTGCCCAAGGTGCAGGAGTCACTGCAGAGCAGCCGCAGAGATGGGTATGTGTGAGCCCCTCACAACCTGTGTGTGTGTGTGTGTGTGTGTGTGTCCGTCCGTGCGTGAGTGCGTGTGTGCATGTGTGCATGTCTGGTCACTCTGCTGCCCAAGGCGCAGGAGTCACTGCAGGGATGAGAGCATGTGAATCCCTCACAACACAGCCTCCTCCCCAGCCTGTCAACCAGACGTAACTCTTAGCCACTACTGACAAAATCCAGACCAGCCATCAATGTTTACTACTGATAAAATACAGGCCTTATTTGAACTGTCCGTAAAACAATGAGTTTGCCCGCTAAAGACGTGTGCTCTGTGCCCCTCTGTGCCCGCTCCAGGGAGAAGAGACCAGGCCTCCAGCGCTGGTGTGCCACCTGCCAGACCCACTTCACCAGCAACGTGCTGGAGCACCGACGCACCAAGGAGCACAAGGTGACTTCTGCCCAACATCACCACAGGCTCTGGAGAGGAGTAGGGAGTTGATAATCACCACAGGCTCTGGAGAGGAGTAGGGAGTTGATAATCGCCACAGGCTCTGGAGAGGAGTAGGGAGTTGATATCGCCACAGGCTCTGGAGAGGAGTAGGGAGTTGATAAGACAAGCTGAAGCATTTTGTTACATCAGTGTGGTAACATTATTACTGCTGACCTGCAGAAGGATGTACAGTAGTGACCCTAATAGGCTACGTGTACGAAAGGCTCTTCCAGTCGCTCATTTATTTCCGGTGGAGCATTAACGGTGTTGTATTCGGCACCTTACATCTTCACGAGGCCACTGAATATCTTGTTCGCACCAATAATGAGACTTTTAGCATACGCATAAATCCCTCTTTATCGTAATGTGCTGATTCACTAGGTGCAACACCCAATCGGGTCCATGTAGACACTAATTGCATGAACAGTAGCAGCAGGTTCAAACACACCTGGCTCTACCGGGAACAAGCATGCCCAAAACGAGCCGTTCAGGAATAAAACGTTTTGCGTTTTAGTTTTAGTACTTAATCCCAGCAGTGCAAAAAAAAATACAATTGATATTCATCTACTACTGTATGAGGGCAAGTTTGAGGCAGGCTACAGTGGTGTGCGCGACCTCCTAACCTGTGAACCTTGACCCCACAGCTGTCCACCCGCACCAGCAGCCCCTGCTGTACCGTCTGCAAGTTGCAGTTCAGGACGTCCCGTGAGTTTGTGGAACACATGCAGACTCCAGAGCACCAGCAGAGAGTGCAGGAGGTGAGTGTACTTAGAGAGAGTACTGGAGAGTATGAGATGAGACTAGATAGGATACTGCACAAGGTGATCCTACTTTTAGAGAGTGCAGGAGGTGAGTGTACTTAGAGAGAGTACTGGAGAGTATGAGATGAGACTAGATAGGATACTGCACAAGGTGATCCTACTTTTAGAGAGTGCAGGAGGTGAGTGCACTTAGAGAGAGTACTGGAGAGTATGAGATGAGACTAGATAGGATACTGCACAAGGTGATCCTACTTTTAGAGAGTACTGGAGGTGAGTGCACTTAGAGAGAGTACTGGAGAGTATGAGATGAGACTAGATAGGATACTGCACAAGGTGATCCTACTTTTAGAGAGTACTGGAGGTGAGTGTACTTAGAGAGTATGCAATTAGACTAAATAGAATACTACAGGAGGTGATCATACTTTTAGAGAGTACTGGAGGTGAGTGTACGTAAGAGTATGGAAAGATAGTTATGCTTCACAGGAATGTGTAGCAGGTGAGTATGGAAAGAACTAGAGTACTTAATAAAAGATTAGCTGGTCAGCCATTGTATTTAACCAGTCAGTGCACTAGGGGAGTGTGCAAAAACCACATTAGGTGTCTGATCTATCTCTATAGCCCTTTTTACGGTTGTTTTTTATTGTGGATAAATTGCTCCTTAAGTATGGCACGCCTATCTTTTTTTACACACATGGTGACAAAACGAGACACCTTGCTGACCAAAGTCTAAAAAGAGCTGCACGACTCAACGTCACTAATAAACACTGTGTCAAGTCAAGTGAACGTTTATGTAGCGCATTTCATACACAGAGGTAATTTAATGTGCTTTATATAAACACAAGCAAACACAAATACTAGCTAATAAAAGCATAGAAGGACAATAGTGAAAGTATGGTAGTCCTAATGCCGACTCTGTCAGTGAAAATGAGTGAAAATCAGAATTTTGTGGAATGTGTTTGATTGTCAGTTTTCAGCAAGGGGATTTTGAAAAAAAATTACATTTCAGCTCTCTGTTTTTGTACTTTTAAGTTCTATGTTTAACCGTGTGTGTGTGTGTGTGTGTTTGTGTGTTGTAGCTACGTGAGGGCCAGGTAGAAGGACTGGGGGATCTGAGCGCTTTGGATGAAAAGGGATGTTTGGTGGGAGAGGAGGAGGCCGAGGAGGGGGAGGAAGATGTAGAGGACGAGTCTAACGGACAGGTAAGAATCACCTGTGGTACCATTCTCTTCTGTTTTGTTTTATTATTTAATTATTGTTATTAACAATAATAATTAAGGTCATGCTCAGTCACGCATCACAATTACTGATGATGTGGATCACCTCTTCAGTTACAGTTTATGAAAAACAGACCATTTTGCACGTAAATTGCAGAGAATATGAACTTCAAAATATCCTATTAACACTTATTGAACCTGATGAGGTAATGTTTGATTGTTCTCGAGACATGAATGACTACTTGCAAATAAAGGTGGCTGTTCTGTTTTCTTCCACTCCATAGGGGGTGTCAGAGATGACCATGGAGGATATGGCAGATGACGAAGAGTTTGACTCCGACACAATCTATGGTAAGCTCATCAAGTGACTACTATGTGTGCCTGGTGCTTTAAAAAAAAAGGGGGGGGGGGGGGGGGGGGGGATAATTGCTTGTGGTATCAGACCACACCACCTTAATGTGGATGGAAGGGCCAGATTGGGAAATAATTATGAACTTAAAAATGTAGCTGGGCTAATGAAGACAAGACCTAAGCTTGACCCCGACACCTCCTCTCCTGTGTTCTAGGCTCCAGCTTTATGGTTCCGGTGGCAGGGTTCCTCTGCAGACTCTGCAGCCAGTTCTACCAGTTTGAGTCGATGGCGCGGCATTCACACTGCAAGTCCCTACTGCACTTTCAGAACCTCAAGGTGAGTTGAGTGAAATGGAGCAGGTTAGTCGTAAAAACCTTCAGAACCTCAAGTTGAGAGGAGAACAGGTACATGTAGCTGTGATGATGAAATACTGTACTACAGTACTACAGTAGGTAGAGGTATGTTTCGGATTAAGGAGTGCATCAATACATGTGCACATGTACATGTAATAAGAATATTATTAAGTATCATTTGTGTGTGTGTGTGTGTGTGGTCACTGACGGAGTGTTTTACCACCCTCTTGCAGAAATACAGAGACTTGCGTAAGCAGGAGGACCAGGCCGAGCCCGGCCCATCAGAGATGGACAGCAGCCCGGAGGAGACCCGTCTCGAACCCGCCGGAGACCCGGGCACCAACACCGTCCACACTCCACCTACGGAACCGGAACCGGAACCAGAACCCGACCCCGAGCTGGACCAGGCACCCGTAGTGTTAGACCTCACCAAGGCCAGCTCCTCGCCCCTGGCCACGCCAGACCCATGTCTCAGCACCAGCACCAGCGCCAGCGCCACACGGGCATCCAGACGCTCTGCTGCCCAGCAACAGAAGCAGGAGGAGCAGGAGGAGATGGAGGAGCAGCAGAAGCAGGAGGAGATGGAGGAGATGGAGGAGCTAGGGAAGCAGCAGGAAGAGCTGGAGGAGCTGGCGAAACAGCAGGACACTCAGGTCACTCCCACAGCCACTGCCACCAGCGGCAGCAGCAGCAGCGCCTCAGTAACCTCCAGCCAGCCCGCAGAGGAGCCGGAACAGGGGGACGCTCCAGAGGTGCAGAACCAAGGGGACGCTCCAGAGGTGCAGAACCAAGGGGACGCTCCAGAGGTGCAGAACCAAGGGGACGCTCCAGAGGTGCAGAACCAAGGGGACGCTGTAGAGGTGCAGAACCAAGGGGACGCCCCAGAGGTGCAGAACACTCCGGAAGCAGAGGAGGCGAAAGAGAAAGAGGAGGAGGAAGGGGCCGAGGAGGAAGAGGCCGTGGTTGTGACCCCGACAAGCAGCAAGAAAAAAACAGGGGCAGGGAAGAGGAAGTCAGGAAGGGCGGCTCGGAGACGCTGAGAGGAGGGAGAGACCGATCGAGGGAGCGAGGTAGAGACAAAAGAGAGATGGAGAGACAGAAAGAGGGAGGGATGGAAAGACAAAGATGAAAAGGTGAGGAGAAAGAGGAAGGGATGGAGACAGAGGGAGGGAGGGTTGGGGAGGAATAGAGAGAGAGAGAGAGAGAGAGAGAAAGGAGTAGGGAAAAAGAGGGATTGCCTAATAATGGTAGGCCTCTACCAGTTCCTGTGGGAACCCTTTCAGCAGGTTTAACCCTTTCATGCATACTTGTTTGTTGTAAAGAAAACAAACACTTTTTAAATAGGGAAGAATTGTGTGATGTCAATCAGGCTATCGATAGTTCTAGACATCCACATACGTACCTCCTTTTAGTATTTTTTTTAATCTGTTTTTATTATGTGCACACTTTGACTGCACTTCAGTGCACAAACTCTCAGTATGGTGCACTCCATGTAGCTGAATACAGCCTGGAATGACCATAATTAATCACGTTTATTACTGTATGAAATAACGATGAAGATAAGTCAAGCTTTCTTGAAGGGAAACAGACAATTACGCTTAAGATAAAAATGAAACAATGTCAGTATTGCATGATGTATTAATTTGTTGGCAGTTTCTGTGCATTGTAGTCTCTATCAGTTTCTATTATATGTCCCTAAATGTTTTTAAAACATTTTTATTTCACCTGATAAAGTGGTTAGGTGCGGTGCTGAGACATTTGATGGCCTAAACTATCTGATTCAGGTCATTTGCTTGTCACAGGGTGTCGCCGTGCAAATGGGGAAGATTGAATTAGTGCAATTACTACTACAGAGATGATTGACAGGTCTCAGATGACCTACATGCATGAAAGGGTTAAAATAGACGCCGTGGTGCCGTCATTGTGACACAACTTTTTGTTTATTGTTTATTTTTCCCCAAGTACCTTTTAGCAGCTCAGAGTTGAATAGCAGAGCAGAACTTTCTCCCAGCAAGTAGAAGCAGCTTTTCCTTAAAAAAAAAAAAAAAAAAAAAAAAAAAATACAAAAAAATGTAAAAAAGTATGAGAAAAAAGTAAAGAGGAATTCAAATGAAATTCTAGTGGTACTCTTGTCTTGAAAACGTGTTGCTGGTCCAAGATTTTCACATGACTGTATGGGGTCGAGTGGTCGGGGTGGCTCCAGCTCTACAATGGAAAAGTGGTACAGTAACCTGGGACAAAGCCTGGAAAGGTGGCGCAGAAGAGTGTACCTGGAGGCCCCACTGTAGCTGGGAGGCGGACACTTCTCTCAGGGTGGACTGGCTGACTGGGTGCTGCTGGGCAAAGGAACTTTACTCAATACTGCTGCTTGCTTACTAGCTCCACCTACTGGACTGGAGAAGACACCTCCGGGACAGGCAGGACTTCTCTAGTGCGATATCTACTGTCTGTTGAAGACACGGTTTGTGTGTGTGTCTGTCTATGTGTGTGTGAGGGTGCTTCAACCATTTATCCAGGATGATCTTGGCACAGGCACAATTGTAGAAAATTGGGAGCTTGGGATTGGACCAGCATTCATTTCCATAGAGGTTGAGGCCAGGTAATGGAACGCTCCATTGTAGAAACGGCAGCCTGCTTGCTGTTGGATGTTGAATGAGCAGTTCTGCTTAAGCAGCTTTGATGGGTCAATGTAGAAGGCTGTGCCTGTTGTTTATTATTATATATTTTTTTCATTTTACCTTTCTTATTTTTCTAATCAGTTTCTTTTCCATTGTTGGGGAGAATTGTGGCTCATGCAGAGCTAGTAGTGGTCATCTCTAAGACGTTAGACATCTGGCAGTGCTCTTTCAAATTCAGCTTTGGAGCAGCCTGAGGCCAGTAGGACCTGGGTTTCTACCCAGTTTATTCTCTTTTTGTCGGCTTATTTGTTTTTTGACTCATTTTCCTGCTATCGGCATGAAGGCATTTTCAGTGACCACAGCTGTCAGCCTCTGGTCAGCGAGTGACATTGTGTCTTGTATGTGAGCTCGTTCGGTTTTCTGCTGCCAGGACGTCTATAGCGTCTTGTCTCATGGAATCTCCGGTCTTTGATTGGTGTCCCAGCGTCCTGTATTGTCTACCAGAACCCCATGGGCCCAGTGTTTGTGTGTGGCTGTGTGTGTGTGAAGGAGGGGGGAGGGCCTTATTTATTTGTTGTTGCACTGCTCCTTGATGTCACTGAAAACCAGAATAATGAATTATTTCTCCTTTTTTTTAACTTAGAAGAAAGGTGAATCATTAGTCTAGGTCTAATCCTTTTGTTACAGAGCTTTTCCGCTCGGCATGTGTTATGTAAAAAATCTAGCTTGTCCCATCGTGTTGTGCACCACCTGAGAATCGCGGGCGGGACACTATTCCTGCACATCAGAACTGACAGAAGGGTCTTCAGTAGTAGCCCACCCCCTTACTCCCACACGCTCACACTCACTCACATTCGTACTGAGGATCTGCCAGGCCGGCACCTTTTCCTGACGTAGTACCCAAGTAGCATCCTTCGTTAACTGAAGGCAACTGATTTAGCCAAGCAAGTGCTTTTAATGACACTGATTTCAGAATGTTGACCAATGGGAGGGGAGGGGAGGGGGGGGGGGGGGACAGGCAGACGATCACCTGCACTGGAGAAAGCAGGACCGGCGCGGGCCCGGCTGCAGGAACACTGCTGTATCTGCACTGAGGAAGACTACTCATGGGCTCCTTTTGTAGCATTTGAAGGGGGAAATTAAAACTCAAGATTACCAGCAGCTTTTCACACACGAGGCCACCAGCCCTGTACAGTTATTGCACTCTTGCTCTGCAAACCGTTGTTTTTAAAGATTGCCTTCAGGGGGACGGAATAGACATCGCTCGGTCCCCAAACTAAGGCGGCCTTTTTCAATATTTGTCTATTTCTCGTGCTCGCTCTCTCTCTCTTTCTGTTCTCTGAGGTAGTCAGTTTTACATGGCAATTTTCACGTAGAATAAATTGCGTTTGCACACCTCCTTTAGGTTTGCAGTCGTAGCAAAGTCTCTATTTTTCCAGTGGGGGAGTTCCAGGATCTCGCGCTAGACGATTTCTAGTCAAACCCAGTAGTCCCCCAGCAGGGAGCAAGGGAGTGATCAAGGCAAGCTAAATCACCAGTATGATGACGGCTTTGGTCATATCTACTAGACTACACAGGACCAGACTCGGGCTAAACCGTTTGATTATGAACATGGGGAAGGGGGTTGTATGTTTTCATAACATATTTTTATTCAAATGAGGAACAGAAATGAACAAAGTTAAAAAAAAAAATAAAAAAAAGTGTTGTTGGTTTTTTAGCAGCTGGACGTCTCATGTATTTTTGGATGTTTTCTGTATTTGGGTCCTTTTAATTTATATTAAAATATTTGATGATTACATTTTCAGCTTTTTGGTTTTACTTCATTTTAATAACACCTTGATGTCCATAAATAAATTAAAATATTTGCTTACGATACTTCTGTACAAACAACACACAGTTGTAATACAGGTTGGGTTACATTTGTACATGCCTTTTCACAAACACATGATCTGACTTATTGCACCAAACAGATAGGCCTGCTATGGAATGACATCAGTATTCAGCATCTTCAGTATTTTCAGCATTACTGACTTGGGAGAATTGGGTCCTGCTGGTACCCATTTTCAGACTCACAGAGGTAAGTGAAACCCCATGGCCTGCGGTATGAGTATTCTTCCATATCAATGGAGTGGACAGGGTACACATCTATTTTGGTTTCATATGCACAACAATAAACCAAGGTAGTATTTCATGTAGCCTTGTCAAATGAGCAACCTGGATAAACTAACCCAGAGGAAGTGGCAAACCTAATACAGCAGCTGAACAGCCTCATTCTACCAAAGTCACAAGACTCTGAAGTTTACTACTTCCTGTGAGTCAATTTACCCACGTTGGCTACTTGTCATTACATCCCTGGTCAATCAGGCCAAAGGTTTAGGTTTTAGGCTAGTTAGGATGGTCACAGAATGAGCAAGAAATGCAACGGGGAGCAGCTACAATTACCAATGCATTGTGTTTAAGGTTACTCGTTATCTTTTTCTTCGGGTGGTGTTCGATCCTCATTTGAGGACGGCTCTATGACTGGATGCTGGTGACCTTCAGCCAACCCCTCGTTGATTTTCGCCCTGAACTCCTGACGCGCCTGCCGGTTGGATTCCAGCAGTTCGTGTAATTTGCCGTTTAGCGCATCATTGCGATCCTCAAGGTCATCTAAGCAGTAGTTGATCTGGTCCAACATCGTGTTGATGGCAGCGTATTCTGTGGCGAGAGAAGAACGTAGCTTAAGCTATTTACCTGACCAAGACTGAGGAATTGCACATATCAGCTGCACTGTACAGCACCTTCTTTTGGACATTAAACAGCACTATACTTCAGAAATGGCAGTAAAGTATACTTGCATAACGGCAGTTAGTTTTTGTAAGAGAGAACTGAACTCATCACATGATGGTGGCAGAGGTGGAACATGAACGAATGACTTCATTAGCATGGACAAGATAAGAATACAAAAGTAGCTGACGTTACCTTCCCCGTTAAAGTCATCGTCGTCCTCAATGATACCATCATCAATTGACCCTTCCAGAGCCACGCCCTAAAACCGCCACAGGCCAATCGTGGCTTAGCAACCCGTAACTAGGCAAGCAAGGCCTGGCAAGCTTTCGAGTTTTTGCCATGTTAACCTATATGGAGACTGCATAGCCTGTGGGCCATTAAGGGCATTTATTTGGATGTGTGGTGCTCCCAAACACGTGAAATCACGGTGAAATAACATGTTGAACTATAAAGACATGATATAGTTTGAAATGCGTATTTTTCTAACTTTAAATTTTGCATATTGCGTGATATTTCCATAACCGCGAGATACGTTTCACGATGGCGGCAAAAAGTTCTTAACAGACATTCAGCGAGACGTATGTATAGCCCGTCAGCAATTCTGTCTAAAATAATACCTAGTTGAAGTACCAATCATGTTATGTTGTCAAATATTGATGTTATGGAAGTATAGCTTAAAACGATATGCTAGTTTTGTCCCCCGCCCGTTTCATTCGTACTAGCCTGGAGGAACCATCGAAAACAACGCGTACCTTCGACTTTTGCTTAAATAACTCATGAACGGTTTTGTTCAGAGCTGAACATGCAACTGTAGTTGACAGAGGACAGATGTAGCTCGCTAGTGACCAAATATGAGCTTTCATTGTGGTGCGATGTCTTTGTAAATTACATTTGTTTAAAAAATCCCGTGTCTCCTCCATTGTAATAGACGGGCAAGGTGCGAAAGTTTGACAGGCGTAGCAACAGTAACTATGGAGGGCGGGACTTCTGGAAGGGTCAATTGTTATATTGGGATCGCCGTTTGGTCCAGACATTTTGGTGATGTCAAGTGGTTAGCTTAATAAAATAAGCTGCCAAGCTAACGTTGGCCCACTGATGGCCAAGACACGGAAAGCGTGAACTGTCTCCTCTCCAATGCAATTAATGAGCTGAAGTCGACTGCAATAAAAGAGATCTCGCGCATACCTTGAAATATGTCCACCACGGTCTTGGTAAAATGTAAAACTAATGTGACAATGCAATAACTAGTCGACCAAGATGCGAGTCAAATGACTAAAGATTGTTGTCGTCTCATCTGTCAGCTGCTATGGTCAGCTGACACATGAGGACCCAAGAAGACATCCAGATATGTGCCTGACCAGAAATATGAGAATTATTTAGTCTTGTCAGAGGGCCATGGCCTTATTCAGTTACCATTTGATAGGGCGACCTTTTACTGGCTATGATTTTGACATTTCGTGCGGACCATTAATTCCTTAGGCCTCAAAAAGAGTAGGCCTACATGTCCGGGGAAAAGAGGACGCCCTCTTGTGGCATAAAACCATGTTGAATGTGTAAATTTATGTAGGCCTACTGTCTGTATGTAAGGCTCATTTGAACCCATGCTAAAGTTGACTAAAAGAGGAATACAAATCATCTTTTGGAAATGTATCTTACCTGTAATGCCTTAAGTAAAAAATGAGGAAATATCCAACCTTTAAGGACACCAATTGGAATTAAAGCCCCATCAAATACCCATCACCAGTTGGTCCAACAAAGGTGAAAACCTTATTTTCTCACTTTGGTTTCACATTACATTTTCCTCTATATCTGATGTTTTGATTTAAATATAGCTTCTGTTTGTGTGTGGCTGATTTGTTTTGTTTTGTTTTGAGCTGATGATGCCAATAAAGAAAGGGGGCATGTGGGGGCTCAAGAACAAGTCATGTCTTTATTGCCCAATAGTGAGGACCGCTGGATGAAAAACAACTGTTTCCTACTAGATGGGGCCTGAAATACTGAAACAGGTCTGGCTGAGATCATGTGATATATCCAGTGGCTCTAAAGTAAGCTGAATTTTAAACTGATAGGAGTCACTGCAAAAACAATTAAAGTGATACAATTGTCTTTTGTTTTGTCTTCCTCTGCCACTTCAAATAAAGAAGCTGGGGGAAGCCACTCAGGCTGTGAAGTCATGACATGAGACAGCACCTGCACCTGCAGCAAATGGATGCCATCAGGTTCTGCTCTGGGGACTCCTCCTGAGGTGCCTCTCATCCAGGGTTTATACGTCCTCCCTCGCTCCTCGGGCCTCGATCCTCACTGATCTACATAAAGGATGATGGGGCGGCAACAATGGGATAGTCTATCCCTTCTTCTATCTTTCTTTATGTAGATCAGTGAGGATCGAGGCCCGAGGAGCGAGGGACGATGTATAAACGCTGCATGAGAGGCACTCCTGGTAATGAGAACCTCCTCCTACACTTGCATGGCTGCCGTCCCCTGCTGTAATCATGCTGTTATTACACCCAGGGCCCCTGAGCAACTACAGTAGGCTGGGTGAACCATGCCTGAGCTTCCGGGGAATTTGAATTTCGCCGGGCAGCTCAGGCTGGAAACCAGCAGATCTATATTCTCTGTTTACTGCCAGAACCTTTGGCTCCAATCAGAAAAGGCCATACTCTAGTCCTGGCACGCTATTGGCCGGTGACGTGACGATAATGAAACTTAAGCGATGCAAAGTGCAGTAGAAACAAAGCACAACCACCCCATACTAATGTTCAATCTTAAAAGATTGAGCTTAGTATGGTGAAAACCAGACTACTGAGCAACATGACGGTGTGAGTGACGTTGATGTTGGATGCTGTGGGAGTGGCGACAGGCGAGCTGGTGACTCAGACGAACTCGGAGGAATGTAAGCTCTTCACCTCTAAATGACTAAAAGAAGATTTTATTCAGCAGTTTTTAAAGTATTTATTTTTGCCTTTATTGTGATGGAAACGGGAAGTGAGTGGAAGAGAGAGATGGGGAGGGATCAGGAAATTTTGCAGGTCGGGTCAAACCCGGGTCCCCATGGACACCAAGATCCTAATGTGGTACAGATGCTGTAGCCAGTTGTGCCACAGCACCCATCCCTGACTAAAAGGCTTTGACTGACCCCACCCCCCACAACACACACACACACACACACACACACACACACACACACACACACACACACTTGCATCCAGCCTCTTTATCACCTCCCTTTAGTCTAATCCAATTTCTCACCTTCCACTTATTTAACTTTTTCCCATCTCTCTCTTTTACAGCCCTCTACTTCAGTCTTTTTTGCCCACAATAAAAGGGGAGGTGAAGGAAATATAGGCAAAGGTGACATTCATTCACAAATATATACAGTCATGTACTTTGTGATTCACATGAGACAGTTCTGGCATATTAATACATGAATAAACATATAAAAGCAAAAGTGACAAAATACATCTCAGCTTTTGAATGTAGCATGAATTCAAGAAGGTGATGATGCCTTCAATACTTTCTGGGTTTGTCCTGAATTTAGCTTATCCAGGAAAAAGCAGATTGTAGGACAGTGAAACAATGAATGTCCTGGAATCAGATTACATGCTGCTTTGATAATTGAAATTCATAAAAATGTATTTGGACCTTTTACAATGTGAAATACAAAAGTTATTATACAAATCTCTCTCTCTCTCTCTCTCTCTCCCTCACACACACACACACACACACACACACACACACACACACACACACACACACACATGCTCTCACACACTCAATTCAAACGTCATGAGAAAATATGTTACGTACCATGACCAAACAAATAAATAAATACACAAATACATCATTTTTGTTATTTCTACCAGTTTACACTTTAGAATAAACTATGTTACAATACATTGGATGCATTCATTGGTCTGTATCCAACCACTCTCCTATAAGAAGAAGGCGTACCACTACATTTGTAATGACATTTAATAGGGAGTAATGTGGGTAGGGGGGGCATGGGGGATGGGTGATGGGACTTTAGGACTTTGAAAGGTCAACCAGAAGCAGGTCGTCCTTCTGAAAGGTCTCCTCCAGCTCGCCTTGCTCAACCAGAAGCAGGTCTTTCTTCTGGGAGGTCTCCTCCAGCTCACCTTGCTCAACCAGAAGCAGGTCTTTCTTCTGGGAGGTCTCCTCCAGCTCGCCTTGCTCAACCAGAAGCAGGTCTTTCTTCTGGGAGGTCTCCTCCAGCTCACCTTGCTCAACCAGAAGCAGGTCTTTCTTCTGAAAGGTCTCCTCCAGCTCGCCTTGCTTAGCCAGAGGCAGGTTATGAAGCTTCTGGACAGATAAAAGTGTATCAACAGAAAGGTATGAAGAGTTTGGTTTCAAAACCAACTATCCACCATTTTAATGAATTTTCATAAATATTTTTTTTACATTTTGTTTTGCAAGTACTTACAGTGGAACTGTATTGGTTTATGTTTAGTTGATTTATGTTTACTCAATCAAATCAAAACAACTGCATTTTTTTGATATTACCTGAAATACACAATTAAATAACATGACTTTTTAATGTTTTTAAAAATGGATATATAGCGTTTTGGAATCAAACTCTTCGTATCATCACTCATCACTCATCACAGAGACCATAGTGAGAAATGGTGCCTCCTCGAGTGACAAACCAGCTCCTGTCTGATCACGCCCTTATAGTCACTCTGCACACCACATACCTTTGTAGAGACCTCGTTATATTGAACATCTTCTGAGGACTTGTCCACCATCTCCTGGTGTTCCCCCAAAAGGTCAAAGGTCCGGGCCTCAATATGCTGCACCTCTGGGCGGAGGACCTTAGTGTCCTGCTCAGAAGCCTGGAAATGAATGCCCTGTTATTTACATTATCATGTATTCATTTAGCAGACACTCTTCATCCAAAGTGACTAAGATAAATTCTATTATAAGGGACTACATTGTCCCTACTGCAATTTGGGCTGAAGGGCTTTAATCGGGGGCACAAAGGTGAAGACTGGGAATTTAACTCACAACTTTTGTAATCTAGGTGCATTACAGTCTGGAATTGATTAATTCACAGATGGAAATACATTGTTCCTGTTGACTCCTAACCTTTCTGTAGGCCTCAGCCTGCTTCTGCAGCTGGACAGTTGCTGCTCTCTGGGTCTCAATGTCAGCTAGGTGTTTCAGGAGCAACCTCCTGTCCTTGCACGCAGCCTGAGTAGCCCAGGAAAGCTTCGTCATCTGGGCCTGCAGACAAAAATAAAACATTTACATTTATTTATTCACTTACTGACACTTTTATTTAAAAAGTGACTTACAGACGAGGACTGTCATTCATGCTACAGTGCAAATGAAGACCTTACAATAACAATAATTATTACAGACAAAGGTGAGTTCATAATAAGACTTCATAATATTTAAGAAGATAAAATTCATTGAGACATTTCATATCAGGTCATTTTAACAGTATCACAACAGTTTAAGGACCAGGACCACTGAGAAATTCAGAGTGGAATTTATGTTCCGTTAGACATCAAAATCTCTTTCACATCAAATAGCCTGTCGGTTTCACTTTTTGACTATTGCAAGGAGACCATTTTCAGGAAACCGATATCTCACCTGCTGGTGCGTCAGCTGGGAGGTGACATGGAGTGTCTCCATAAAGGGGCCTTCACCTGCCTCTTGACCACACCTGCACAGACAGGACAGGAGAGAAGGAGGGAGCAATCAGTGAAGCAGTCAGTCATTTAAAAAGCAGCGTCAGCTTTGCTAACAAGGTCTTAAGCTGTCACATTTTCACTTACATTACAATGCGCAAACATAACATAGCAATCTCCATACCTACCCAAGCAAGAACCTAGCAACCATCTCAATTACCCAAGCAACAACCTAGCAACCACCATAATAATATCATCCCAATCACCATAGCAACCAATGGGATTACCCTAGCAAGTAGCCACCAGCATAGCAACAGCTTTATAAAATATACCAACCACCATTCCTACCCTAGCAACACCATAGCAACCATCTCCATTACTGTAGCAGCAACCTAGCAACCAAATATCAATGTAGCAATCACCATACAGCCTACATGATAGCCTAGCAACCAGCATAGCAACCACTTTATTTAGCATAAGAAATACCCTGTCTACCTTAGCAACAACATAGTAACTATATCTGCATTATCTGTTTCACATTTATATTTTACATACATATTTTATATATTATTCAAATTTGTTCAGGCACTGGTAGTTCTCTGGAATTTGATTTCTGGTTAATTCTGCAGACGTTTATCTAAAGCAACTTACACAAGTGATTTATATGACAAGAATTACAAGGCCACTGTCCCCAGAGCAACACGGTTAAGTGCAGCTCCTTAACCACTAAATTACCACCACCCCAGTCAATCTATCTACATTTGCACACCAGCCTGTGGCTAACAGTAGAGCAGAGTGCATTTATGTGTATGAGTGCGTCAAAACGGTAAAAAAATGGCCTACGATCTAAACAAACTCGGAAGTGTGTATAGGTGCGTGTGTGCGTTTGTGTGCGTGTGTGATCATATGGGCAACACCAGCCTTGTTTGGCAGGACAGCAGGTCCAGTTTGGCCTGGGCTTCCTGGACGAGGGCCTGCTCCTTTAACTGGAGCACGGTGCCCCAGAGCTCAGCTCGGCCGTTCTCCTCCGACACCATCCGCTGGATCATGCTGAACATGAACGCTGTCCAGCCGTCATCCACCAGAGGGGGGCAGGCAGCAGCCGCCACCGCAGCCTGGGGGGACAGAGAAGGGACTGGGTTACTCAGGAACAGCTTATCGACTGAAAGAAGTCAAAGGCTGGAGCCCCAAAAGAGTGTCTGAAGGTGCCTCTCATGCAGCGTTTATACGTCCTCCCTCGCTCCTCGGGCCTCGATCCTCACTGATCTACATAAAGAATGATGGGGTAGGCCCCAGCAGTGGCGCAACTGGCTGGGGCACCTGCACCGTACGCTGGCGACCCGGGTTCGATTCCCGCCCCGTGGTCCTTTCCAGATCCCACCCCAACTCTCTCTCCCACTCACTTCCTGTCATTCTCTCTACTGTCCTGTCCAAATAAAGGCATAAAAAGCCCAAAAATAAATCTTTAAAAAAAAGAATGATGGGGTGGCAACGATGGGATAGTCTATCCCGTCCTCTATCTTTCTTTATGTAGATCATTGAGGATCGAGGCCCGAGGAGCGAGGGAGGACGTATAAACGCTGCATGAGAGGCACCCTGAGTCTGGAATGGACTACATCGAGTCGAATCAGAGTGGTTTCAGTACGTTGGTGTGAAGTCGAATCAGAACTAAATCCACTTTTGGACGAGAATCAGGGCAGAATCTGAGTGATTTATAGTATGTTGGTGTGGAGTTGAATCAACTAAAACATCTTTTGTATCTTGGATGTGAATGAGGGCCGAATCTGAGTGGTCTATAGCATGTTGGTGTGTAGTCAAATCAGAACCAAAGTAGTTTCAGCATCTTGGACGTGAATCAGGACAGAATCTGAGTGGATTACAGCATGTTGATGTGTAGTCAAATCAGAACTTAAATTGGATTACAGCATGTTGACCGCTGATCGGATCAGAACCAGAGCAGTTTGAGAACCTCAAGCACTAAACTGTTGGGTTGACTACAGCAGGTACCTCCTCAGTAAAGGGGACAGTGTCGGCCAGTCGGGGCAGGTGTCCCATCTGGGTCTGCAGCCAAACCTTCATGCCCATCTGGCATTTCTCCTTGTTTGGACCTTGTGCCTGTGGGTACATGTGCCGATGGGTAAAAAGCTAAACAATTACTGATAACTGGTCTCCACATTTGAAACTTTCTCCTATCCATGTTTTGCCTCTCAACAGAACAGACCCATCCCCTCCTCCCAATTAGACTACCCTAACCCACCCCTAGTGTTCTGTTATATAAATGTCCATAGCCTACTGTAATTACACTTACAGTGAGTATACACTGCCATATGCTATTGCTCTTTATACTATTCATCCTGCACATACACTTGTTCTTAAAACTCTTATAATACTACTGTTTCTGCAGTGGTACTGTTACCATACTGTACACATATCTGTCTATACGGTTCATTCTGGTTATCTGAACAAAATATTGTTAATATTCTCTTACAAAATATTGTTAATACACTGCATATTATTCTATATCTACTCATGTTACTGTTACTACACTGCACATATCTAATTTATATAAACCACCCTCTGTAAACCAACTAGCCTACTACACTGCACTAACTTCTACTGTATATCACATTTCACTTGTACAGTAGGCTACTTGTCTTTGTACCATAGGCCTTAGCACAATGACAAGGTGAATTTAATCTAATCTAATATAGGCTAATATAACCTAATCTAATCTTAATAACTAAAATAATGATTTTAGTCAGACTGTCCCGTTATTTAGCCACACCTACTTTTTTCTGATCAATTAACTTGAATGTTTTTTTCTGATCCATGATCATATCCTCACTTTGGCCCATGATCATATCCTCACTTTGGCCTTCAAGGCCAGAAAAGTCCAGTACGCCACCTGAAATCATGATCGAAATATTAGGATGAGTGCCGAAAGTAATATCAGTCAATATTGAAATGGCCTAAACATTATTTTCTTACCTTCGACCATCGTTGCACCTATCATGTGCGTAAACACACACCTTATGAGTCAGTTAAAATCAATCCTAAAAAAATCAACCGCGGAGAAATCAACAAAGTACCGTCTGCACACCATCCAGGTAATGTCAAGAATAAAACAGTAAATGCAACTAAACTCAGTAAACAAAATTGGCTTAATTCTAAAAGAGGTCATAAAAGCGTAATGACGTATCATAATAGTTTGGCTCAGAGCCATATAAAGAATTCGTGAACGTGAAATGCTATTTGAATTTGCGTTTGAATCTGCGACTGTATTATGAATAATACACTGACTGCAAATTAATTCAATTAATTCAACAAGTTCATTCCTCTCATTGTATCTGTTTTCTCATAAAGAACCCCGCACAGGGGCATAGCGTCTACTGTCCCATTTTTATTGCTCCTGCAATACGCTAGTTGCACGATAGGCTACACGCCTTTTTAAATCGTAGCCTAATTTAAGGTGATGATTGATGGTCTTATCATGTCTTAAATGGCACATGTTTGTCTTTGTAGCCTAGTTGTTTTGCCTGCATTGCTGGCTGTCTTGGCTAAGGCACTCTTGTAAAATAAATGTTCAATCTCAATGAGATTTTAATTTCTGGTTTAATAAAAAATGACATATGGAAAATTAGGAGATATTTACACATTTAGCACCTTTAAAATTAGCTCAGAGATTTATATGGGCTTACAGGGTGGAGTACTAAGCAGCACTTTGGGATGTGCTCAATTGGCTTCCCAACAGCTGGTTAAAAAAAGAGTGAAAGGAAGCAATCATTGCACTGAGATATCAGTATCATCAGTGTAATGGTGATGATAGCTTTTTTATATAAAGAGTACTGAACTGCGTGTTTAATCCACAAGGGGGCAGTCATCTCAATAAAGTAGGCTAAACCAGGTTGGGTAAACCCTGCCTGATCTGCCGGCGATTTGGATTTTGCCCTGCAGCTCAGGCTGGAAACCTGCACACCTATTTCTCCTGCTTCCTGTCCACGTCTGCTGGATCCAATCACAAACTAGCTTATCCAAAACGCGCACCCGGATTGCTGGTCTGATAAGTTGAAGGTCCAAAAGTGGACAGAGTCATCTGCCCATTGATCACGCCTCTTGTGCAGTAGAAATAAAGCACAGACTCCCCAGACTAATGTTCAATCTTAAAATATTGAGCTTAGTGTGGTGATTGTCAGACTAACGCTAACCAGGCTCTCTCAAAAAAATTGACAGACAGGTCTCAGCAACAGAATGGAGTTCTGCGTTGACACTCATGCAACAAGCTCATCCAACACTACCATCCACCCCTAGAGCCTTACCTGTGGTCAGCAATGAGATTGAGATGGACAGTGATGCTGTGCTTTGGCCCAAGGCATGAACAACATTCTCACACAGTTATAATGAATAATAAAGACTTTAGGGGGGGGAAAGTCAGTACTATTAATAAACAGTAAAAACGTGAGTGCGAATGTGTTCATCAAAACCAAATAAAAACAAAAAAATGAAGGGCCTCTTATATAAGTCAAGTCACTGTATTTGTCAAAGCCCTAGAGCATTTATCACAACATAAGTTGATCCAAAGTGCATTACAGTTGAGGCTAAGTTGACAATACAGAAATACGTTTGAGGAATAAGCAGTTAATAGGGTAATCACAAGAAGTAGTCCTGCATGGCAAGGATAAGAAAAACAAATGGAACGCTGAGTGCTGTCTTGGATGAAAGTTTAGCTGCTGCATTTTTAACCATTTGAATTGCAATCACCAAAGGGTTCACAAGGTCAGCCCCAGACACGGTGAGTTACTGTAGTTCAGCCTAGATGTAGGCTAATACAATCATTGCATTTCTAGGTCTTTTGGGGATAAAATGAGCTCATCTTTTGCAATATTTCTAAGATGGTAAAAGCTGCCTCACAACATTGCTCTCTTGGTTATTGAAATTCACTGAGCTGTCCATAAAAACACCAATATTTTTAACCGTCATGTTGCAAATCATCGTGATTGTGAATTGTGCAGGCAAAGGGCCAAGGACAAAGGACCAAAGGACTTCTGCCTAGAGAGGCCAGCGCATGAGAACACACCACTCACATCCCCTTTGACCTGCTTGAAAGACTCACACAAACACGCACTGACAACACAGTTTCACCACATTCAGTTTTTAGGTATGTTCTTGGGGAACTGACCAGCTGACTATTACTTGCAAAACATCTAGAGACATCTGAAACACAGGGCAAGATTCAACGGCTGACAGAGGGCGCTATTGCGCCATGCATTTTATCCCATGCTTGATTTATGGTTAACCCATTGTAGGCACGCTATCTGTTGACAGCTGCTTGCTGTTCTTGGGTCAGCTGAGCTCTCACTTCCACCTTTCAAGTACGAAAGGTGTGTTGAATTTGCATTGTAAATGAGTCTTTGTGATGGGGAAACACACAGTTTTCCCCCATAAGGAGTAACCAGAAAGCTTCCTTGTGTGGTGGACACACACACACACACACACACACACACACACACACACACACACACACACACACACACACACTTTACTTTCGGAAAACCCTTATACAGATGCGAAGATTGCCCATGAACTGACAGCATAAATAATGAATGCTGGAAAAATCGACATGTCACATTCCATCATCATCGTCATTATCATCATCATCATCATCATCATCATCATCATCATTTATATTAGTATTAGAGAATGGGTCTTTAAAACACTATCTGAGAACAGGGCAGTTATGAAGGGTTAGCCTACTCCGGACACATTTGGATATTCTCAGTTCATTAATTGTGTGATGAATGATTTATTCCAAAGAATGAGAATAGAACATGTATTTGTAATAGGCGAACTTAAAAAACGCACTCCACTTTCTCTCAGTCTCAATGTAGGCTAATTTCTCCGCTGTAATAAGCAGTGTAGTTTCGCCTAGTAACCCGACCTCCTGGCTGCTTTGCATACTCCGCCCCTCTTTTCCTCCCAAACACGCTGAGTGCCTCCTCCTCCTCCTCCTCCAAAAGCGCTCATTCAGAGACAGACGAACACAACCGCACCAGCTGCGCCGTCAGATGTGTCGCACACGACGCGCCTTACTACAGCCTACTGACTGACACGATCGTGGTACTTTAATCTAATTCATTTTTCAGACCACTGCTGAAAACGTTGCAGACAACGCATTCAAATAGCACAAGTAACATTGCGCGGAGTTGTTTGATCGCTACAAGGATCGTCCACTGCTGAAATCCTGACTAACTGGCTCAGGAATAACACGCCTTCTTCACGGCATCGAAGTCACCCATAAGTGGACAACCCCGCGATCCCCGTGGCTCTTCACGGAGAGGCATGTAAGAGGGTGAACGCGAACAGGATTGAACTCCTACTTTCCCACAAAGAGGTAAACAACGTGATTCGGTTGATTTCTCCCTTGCCAAGTCCCGCCGTGGACTTGTTGACATAGCCTGAGAAATGGTTGCTTAAACCCTCCTAATCCAGTTGTTACACTGTACCTGCAGCTGTCATCTTGGTAAGATTCTGTCTAGATGCATTAGCCTACATGGCAGTCAAAGAAGTGCAGTTATTGTTTTAGCGCATTTTGTGAGGATAAAGAAATGCTTGAAATTGAAAAAGGTGCAACCCACCGAATATTGGAAGGTAACGTTACAGGTGCATATCGCATCAACCAGTCATGGTCTGCGGACAAAATTAATTGTAGCCTAAATAATTAATGTACAACTCATTAAATAGCATAACAATCATTGGCTACTCAAAAGGCTATTTTGCCATGCGCAACCTTTAGGAAGTCTATAATCCCCATCACACACTTTGTTATAGACTTTGAAAGCCAATTGCTCTATGTATTCTATTCAACAATAGCTCATGGGATATAGACTATTTTCTCCACATGAAAAATTCAACACATTGTGTCCTTCACAGCTGTGACCATTTAAAACGGATTAAGGGTCACGACGAAGCGCGATAAATCTACCTTGCTGATGTGTCCGTAATGTGTTTAGGTCGGCACCGGAGTACATTTTAGCCCGGCTAAGCATTAGTCGAAACACAATTAAAGCGTCCCGGGAGGAACGGCGACAGACGGCGGTGACCGAGCGCCTTGTATCGCTTACATGGAAATTAGCGCTGATTGGATTTAAATGCACGGCCATATAGCCGACCAGATGGTAGCCGGTGACATTGAGACTTAGCGTTGACACGGGGCCCCCGGAGTCATTTTAACACTGGATATTTGACAGCCATCACTGTATGCACAGAGCATATAGGATGTTGACTTTAAAGACTTATTTTCCCACTGTCGCTTCCTGCGACGCTTTTACTTTCCTGTAGTGCACTTTCCTCCTCTGCGCACCTGGTAATGATTAGACAAGAGTGCAATACGGGCGCCAAGACATCAGAGAGACGTGTGTGTGTGTGTGTGTGTGTGTGTGTGTGTGTGTGTGTATAATGACATCATTCTGTATGATGTGCCCACTTTTCTCAGACCCGTGGGATTGATGTTTGTGAGCATGACCGATACAGATGTTATCAGGGAGTGAGCTTGCCCGTTGAGCTGGTCCTGGAGAAGGCAAAGCGTCCCGGCGCTCTTTCATCCGATCGTTTCTGATAGCAGATGCTCCAGCTGATCTCCGTCTGTTTCGGATCACATCTAGTTCAAAGGCAGTCGCTATAAGCGGACTTCCTTTACTCGGGGTTTGAGGAAAAGAAGCCTGAACTTTACCACAGCCCGAAACCACTTCAGTGAATCTCTGCTGAGTCGACGCACAGCTGTGCCCACTGTTCTGTGCGCATCGATTTTTTTTTCTTTTACAAAGTTCCCTCTCTCTCCCCGCAGGATTCAATGAAAATGTCTGTCGGCGTGCATGAGAACCGCAAATCGCGGGCAAGCACGGGGTCCATGAACATCTACCTGTTCCACAAGTCGTCCTACGCCGACAGCGTGCTCATGCACCTGAACGCGCTCCGGCAACAGCAGCTCTTCACGGACGTGCTGCTCCACGCGGGCAACCGCTCGTTCCCTTGCCATCGCGCTGTGCTGGCTGCGTGCAGCCGGTACTTCGAGGCCATGTTCAGCGGCGGGCTACGGGAGAGTCAAGCCAGCGAAGTGGACTTCCGCGACTCTGTCCACCCTGAGGTAATCCTACTAACCGCTCACATTAGAAAAGTTAGCAATATAATAATACTTTCAACACTTGCAGTTATGTGTCTATTCATTTGAACAAATTTGTTTCAATATTTCAATATTTTGCACATCATCACAATTGTGATTAGGTAATACAGTTCAGTTATTGCATGGCAAGGACAAAATTCAGTTAGTCACACAGGTCTGTTATCTTACTTCACCTGTTTCATCTGTGGCTTTGTGTGTGTGCGTGCATGTGTGCGTGTGCGTGTGCGTGTGTGTGTGTGTGTGTGCGTGTGTGTGTCCTCGTTTGTCCTCATCAGGTGCTGGAGCTGTTGCTGGACTACGCCTACTCGTCGCGCGTGGTCATCAACGAGGAGAACGCCGAGTCGCTGCTGGAGGCCGGCGACATGCTGGAGTTCCAGGACATCCGCGACGCCTGCGCCGAGTTCCTGGAGAAGAACCTGCACCCCACCAACTGCCTGGGCATGCTGCTGCTCTCCGACGCCCACCAGTGCCAGCAGCTGTCGCAGCTCTCCTGGGCCATGTGCCTGAGCAACTTCCCCGCCATCAGCAAGAGCGAGGACTTCCTGCAGCTGCCCAAGGACATGCTGGTCCAGCTGCTGGCCCACGAGGAGCTGGAGACCGAGGACGAGCGTCTGGTCTACGAGTCGGCCCTCAACTGGGTCAACTACGACCTGGAGCGCCGCCACTGCCACCTGCCCGAGCTGCTGCGCACCGTGCGGCTGGCGCTGCTGCCCGCCATCTTCCTGATGGAGAACGTCTCCACCGAGGAGCTGATCAACGCGCAGGCCAAGAGCAAGGAGCTGGTGGACGAGGCCATCCGCTGCAAGCTGCGCATCCTGCAGAACGACGGCGTGGTCAACAGCCCGTGCGCGCGGCCGCGCAAGACCAGCCACACGCTCTTCCTGCTCGGCGGGCCCACCTTCATGTGCGACAAGCTCTACCTGGTGGACCAGAAGGCCAAGGAGATCATCCCCAAGGCGGACATCCCCAGCCCGCGCAAGGAGTTCAGCGCCTGCGCCATCGGCTGCAAGGTGTACGTGACGGGCGGCCGCGGCTCGGAGAACGGCGTCTCCAAGGACGTGTGGGTGTACGACACGCTGCACGAGGAGTGGTTCAAGGCGCCGCCGATGCTGATCGCCCGCTTCGGCCACGGCTCGGCCGAGCTGCGGCACTGCCTGTACGTGGTCGGCGGGCACACGGCGGCCACGGGCTGCCTGCCCGCCTCGCCGTCCGTCTCGCTCAAGCAGGTGGAGCAGTTCGACCCGGCGGCCAACCGCTGGAGCATGGTGGCGCCGCTGCGCGAGGGCGTGAGCAACGCGGCGGTGGTCAGCGTCAAGCTCAAGCTCTTCGCCTTCGGCGGCACCAGCGTGGCGCACGACAAGCTGCCCAAGGTCCAGTGCTACGACCCGGCCGAGAACCGCTGGACGGTGCCGGC